>NC_056588.1:18837559-19137559 GCF_018340385.1 Cyprinus carpio
CATTATTGACAAACTATTTTTTCTGTTTGACACTGTAAAGCTGCTTTGACAGTCAGTATTGTATAAAGCGCTATACAAATAAAGTTTATACCTCTGCTTGTAATAAGGCTACTTTTAATGAGCCTCTAATTCCTCATGTGTCTATTTACCGTCTGTATTATTATGGTGGTTATCATACAGGTTCAAAACAGTAGTAGTATAGGTTAAGGGTTGGCTGCTTGTAATTAGGCATAATTTACTGTTATTGCTGTGGTAAGTTCACTGCGTACGTTTACATGGACAACAATATTCCGATATAAACACAATTAAGACAATACTCTGATTAAGGATCTACCATGTAAAGATTTTTGATTTCCTTAATCCGGCTAAAGTCATACTCGAAATAAACAAATCGAATTAAGATGTGGAGTATTCCTATTTTAGTCGCATTATTGAAGTGCTGTATAGACATGTACACACCTTAATCACACTTTTACCGTAGTGTAGGACTTTTCGCTGCATTTTGCAACAGGATACACACACGGCAGTGGTCAACCGTTTGACGGCAAACAGAAGATCATTCATGGCTTCAAGCAAGAAGGCACATTTTTATCTGTCGTCGTCTGTTTGCATGTATAGCTTGAGGTATTGTTAAATGGTTTTGAGGCTTTTTAAAGGATGGATACTGTATCGTACCAATTACGAACAGTATGTTGATATACGTGAATTATTGGAGGGAACGTCAGATAGCGTCGCGTGGGAACGTAATGATGTGTGCCATTAATCGATCTATGTACTGTACAATAACAAGTACAACGGGAACATGAAAGGAATATTCTAAAAGCAACTCATGTAAACACTTTAATCATAATATTGTCTCATTCAGAGTAAGGTAAATAATTAGATTACTGATGTTCATCTAAACATACTGACTGTAAATAAAATAAACAAGGACTGTAAATAAAGTTTTACCCAAAAACAATGAAGATATTTTAATGAATAAACATTTTTGATTAGAGTGAAATTATTAACCTAGAAAAGATACATTTATACAACCAGTCAAAAGCATAGTGATGAACAGCAACCTGTACCTGAATATTTTGCTTTAAGAAGAGAAATGAATCGTTTTCTTTTTTTAACTGCTTTATTAATACTATATGAACCAACTTAATCAGACATTCCAACAGTGATCTCTTAATTCCTGATCTCTGATCTGTTAAATCTCTTAATTGCTTTAAGCACTTCAAAACGGCAATGATATACATGCTAGAAAACAATTTATAACACATTATAGCTTGAAATCCGGACTTCATTTTGTATTGTCATATCACCCAGCCCTAAAACTTATGATAAAGACATTATTGACGTAACGGTATGACTTTCTAATGTGTATTATGGTATTGTGAAAATCACAATATGTATATATATATATATATATATATATATATATATATATATATATATATATATATATATATATATATATATATACACACACACACACATACATACATCAGATTGCTCAGTTGTAAAGCTCAATATGTGACATGAAAACCTAGCATTTTTCACACTGCACCACTATTGTTGGAAAAAGTAGCTAATTACTGGAAAAGCTATACTATTTTGAAAACGGATGAGCTACTATCAAGTTACTTAAAAGTTAGTAGCTACTTTTAGTTAGAACTTCCCTTAAACTGCATAGGAATCAGTTTTACAGTATGTAGCTTGTTAACTGTAATAGGAATATGGTAAACAGTACATTTAGATTACCTTGTCTATGCTTAAAAGTATTCCTCAGTACAGTGTTATTACAGTAATTCATTATGCATACTGCACTACAGCTGTAAGGTTTAAATATGCAAGCTAGATTCTTAAGAAGCCATTAAACTAATGGTCAGAATTCCCCTAAAGTAGAGTAAATACACCAGCGTTTACTGCAGTGCTAATAAAATGCAGTGAGGTTTCATTCTCTTCAAAATCCACCTGGAATATTGATGTGCCCCAAACTTTGAAACCACCAGCCAGATGATGTCCCCTTTGAAGCAGAATAAACTGAAGGAAACTGTTGAAAAAGCATAATATTGTACACCGTACCAGAAATGGAAAACAAGTGACGTGACATACAGCCAA
This sequence comes from Cyprinus carpio, assembly GCF_018340385.1. NCBI lineage: Eukaryota > Metazoa > Chordata > Actinopteri > Cypriniformes > Cyprinidae > Cyprinus > Cyprinus carpio. The sequence continues at coordinate 18,839,669 of NC_056588.1, forward strand.
GTATGGTGACCCATACTCAGAATTCGTGCTCTGAATTTAACCCATCCAAAGTGCACACACACAGCAGTGAATACACACACACCATGAACACACACTTGGAGCAGTGGGCAGCCATTTATGCTGCGGCACCCAGGGAGCAGTTGGGGGTTCGGTGCCTTGCTCAAGGGCTCTCAAGTTTCTTTGCTTTCCTTATACTTAGAGGCTACCAATGTTGAATCTGTGTTATTGTGGATATGTCACATATTCTGAATGAGATGCTAGCACTATAAAGAATTAACATCATCTTACACGATTCAAAGAAATCTCAACACTTGACTGATGCAGTAGGGGTGAGGTTTAGAGGAGGGGTGATGTTGCTGATCATGCAATCAGCAATAATGCATTTCAGTTTATGATCGCAACCCTTGAGTATTGGCACCATTTTTTTTTCACAGAAATGCATTCCATGTAAAACAGCATATAAATGACAGCACCTCACTGGCCTAGGTGCAAAATGTTTGTATGAAATATGAATCCTTATTTAACTTCGCACATTATCCATTGAATGTGGCTTTTCAGGTTCAGTTTTTAATTGAAATTAGAAGAACCTGAAACCAGCAAAAGATGCTCAAATTCGTCAAAAATATCTTTCACCTTGTATTCAGCTCAACACTGAACAGAAGCAAGGCCACACATTTTCAATTCATGGTGTATGATTGAAATAAGTCGGCTGCCCTAAAATGCAGCATTCGGAACCATTTCTTTTTTATGACCACCGCTGGATAGCTGCTTGTATGGTTTGTTTCACTTGCCAGTGATAAAATTGGGAAGGGCTGGTCCTCGAACAAGAGTGTCTTTCTGTTCATACTCACATCTCTGTCTTTTATTAATGATGGACTTGTACAAGAGCTGTGAAAACATGCTATTCAGCTGAAGATAACAGACTGTTATCTTGCCAAGCAATGCTGAAGCAAAAAGAAGGCCAAGTCACATTCATGTGGTTGAAGCACTGACTGTCTACTGTTCAGGTCTCTACATAATGTAGGATTAAAGCCTTTCAGTTGCAAGTATTCTCTATAAACTCATTTCAGAATTTAATGTGACCCTCAATCTTTAAAACTCATTTGTTTCCAGTTTGCCAAACTGTTTTTCACCCATGTTTCTTGTTGAGCTTGACTCCGAAAGAAAAGGTCACTGGTGGAGCAGAAAGCAAAATCTCCCTTTAATCAATTCTAATATCTAGTTTTTATGTAGGATTTTAGTTAGAATGCAGCATCACTGTTAGAAAATAATATTTTTTTTATGGTGTTAAAGTAACTGTAAACCGTATAAAAGTATTTTTTATTCAGTATTGTCTCATGGTCTTTAAAACTTCTTATAACTTAAAATGAAAATTTGAGTACCAATATTAGTGCAGCAAGGTGCAGTTTTTTTTTTCAGTCTGCTAAAGTTATCAATTTCGTGAAATGTCCAAACTCCATGATGGAGTGGTATATCCTAATTTTGTAAGGGGAAACAGAGTGAGATTCCATTCGCTTTCTAAATGGCCATTATCTGAATATAACACTTGTCCAGCAGGCAAATGGGCCTCGGTAGGGGTTTAAGCGCTGTAATGTCAGTGAAGATTCTGGAAGGGCAATGCGGTCAATCAAAGGCCACCTAACATCTCTCAGCCCCGGTGTTGGGTGTTCCTCTCCGTAATTCTCTGATTTGACTTTGATGTGCCAATTTGCTGCTGATGAATAATTGTCTGGTTTGCTGATAACTTGTGGGAGTCAAGAGCATTCTGGTGGCACTCAATGCAAATGGGATATTTGGGTTCGGAAAATCAGGACCGTGTCCCCTGCATGTCTGCCATGTGATTCGGTGGATAAACTTACCAATTAGCGGTGTTTGAAGAAGCTCTTTTTGATTAGAGCAATCAGTAAACAGCACAGCCTCTCTGTGATTGTCCTTGTGATTAGATGAGTTGCCACTTGAGAAGTTGTTGGAGATTTTAATGTATGGCCTTATAGTCCTGGAAAGTACTGTAATTACCTGATATGTTTTCTGCAGCATAGCACTCAGGATAAAATGTGGTTGCTTGGAAAATTCTGACCAGCTCATTTTCGCCTCTTTTGGAGTAGCACAGTAATTAGAGCGCAGTTAAAGTTGGCAGTTTGTGAGATATGAAATTCTGCATCTTCCTTGGAAGAAATTGTGGCATGTAGTAACACAGGCTCATTGAAAATTCATGACTCCATTACTGCAAAACCTGAAATAAGTTGCTCCGGGTACAATTCGCTGCACTTTTCAAGTGAACATCCACAAGAGGTGCTATAAGAAATAAATATGTTTTTCTCCATTTAATGCCATTGCTTGAAACACGTTTACGTTGTTACGTTTGTTCAGTTCTCTCTGAAAAAGTCTAAACGTGAATGTGGCAAATTTTATTACATTATTATGCACGTCACAGCAGTTCAGAAATTAAATTTGTGGTAAATGATTAATGTTGTTTCATATTTGAATTGCCCTACATCCCCTACACTAAACCCAACCAATAGTGAGGTAAAATATCATTTGATGACCTAACCACCATTCCATTTTAGCTCCCTTCTATTCCGTCTATTATCACGACACTTGTTTCAAGGGACTTATTCCCAAGTGGTCTGCGATGAACAAGTGAACTACCAAGCAAGTTTACTACTTTAGGAAAGCCATGCATGTGGACCAGATTATGATACAAACAGCAAAACATAGTTTACTAATCATGCGCTATGTTATAAGTGTTTTGAAGTTCAAGGAACTGCACAAATATAAGTCTCTATTTATTGATAATCTGCCCCTGTAATCATAATTTGTTTGGAAAGGAACAAACGTTACTGGTGTTTTACTACCACTAGTGTTCATTTCAGCTGGAAACTGCAGTGCAATGTATTTAAAGGTAAGTTCATATTTCAAATGAGCCTGGTTTGGTTAGGAAAGATGATGTTTTCAAATTTAGGAATATTGCTATTAGCAAATGCAAGTCCAGCCATGTTTTTTTTTTTTTTTTTTTTTTTTTTTTTTTTATGGAAATGATGCCTGAAATTATCTTCCACAGTATCTCAAATTGCTTCTCCTGATGATGCCCTAAAGCAGCGATTGATTAGGGAAAAACATCCCATTCTTAACATAGAATCTAATTATTAGGATGTACACATCTTAGAAGGCACTTATGGCTTAATCAATACTACTAGAGCGTGTCCATCTCTTGTGAAAGTAGAGGAGAAAGATCAGGGGCACACATTCAGGATTAGGCCTGATTAGGATGGGTTTAATGTGCTGTGTAATGATTAGGGGACTGGCCGAGCTCGGCTAATTAACCATTAAGTGTGGCTAGACCGAGGATTTGTGGGAAACCTGTGTTGCATGTCATCTTTGTTTCCCCTATCATCACTGACCCCCCAGCAAAAGTGAATGCAGCTAAAACTTTCTCTTTGAATATGCCGATCCCCCGTGGAGTCGTGTGAATGCATCCGAGCCTAACCTCTCTGACCAGCTGTTAAATCAGGGCAAGCAAACACTCCGGGGTCTGCTGTGGCCAAGAGGCTAGCCAGCTATATTGCACCTTTGTCTCATGCACTTCCTGGCCTAATTGGCTTTATTTGCATAATGTACATGGGTCGTATGCATCATATTATTATGCAGGTTATAGATAAATGCAGCAGGGAATGGACTTGAAAAGTGATGCAAGACACACAGATACATTTACATACAATCATAGAGACACTGTCTGAAAATGACTGATGGATAGGTCGGACAAAGGAAACTAAATAGCCAGAAAGAGTTAGAAAGCGTGCCACTGTGAATGCACTGCAGGAGCCTCAAAGAGAAATCTTAATTTCTTTCAATCCACATCACAATATTGTGTTGATTAGCCAGCTCTCAGTGTTTGACATCCTGGGTGAGTTAGGAGGAGGAGCAGGGGACAGAACGCGGGATTTGGGGTGTAATCCTGTTTGTCATCCGGGGCACATGGACTGCCAGCTATTGATTCCCAGCAACAGTCTAGAAATTTGTTAAGGGGAACAACAGGCATCTAATTGTAATGCCCTCTTTGGAGTGGTGCATCTATTGATGAATGGTGAAGAGTAGACAGGTTGTGACAAGATGATAATTGGAAAGAGAGTGGGTGGTCCTGCGCTGCTCTTTGGCCTTGTGTACGAAGCATATTAGGCCTGACTTGGTGTGCTTGTATGAGGGGATTTCACACAATAACAAATGTGCCAACATTCTTAGGTTCATCTCCACTTAAAGAAGCAAGCAGTGGTCTTTTAATTTGTTGGACTTAATTAAACTTGATTAAGCTTATTAGTGGACACAAACCATGTGCAAACAGATAAACATTGTCTTTAAATGAATTAACCATGTTCCCAGAGTGATGGACTAACCCTCATGGGTTAGGAGGAACTTGTTTTGTGTACAAGTAAATTTACACTGATATGTATCATATTTGTACATTTTTCAAGAGGAAAAATCTGATTTTTTCCCACATTAAACATTAAATTGTACCTTTAGGGGTACAACAGCTCTCAGCCTAAGGTATTAATATGCAGCTCTCAGGAGTAATTAGGTGCAAAGTTGTCCCTTTAACTCTATAAAATCCTACTGTTTCATAAAAGGCCTCTAAATGATCAACATGATCAAAACTTTGCTTAAAAACCGTTGGCCATGATCTACTACATGATTTTACCTGATATCAACTTCTGGTTAATAGTTTATAATTTTTTAGCAGGTAAAAGCCTTTTAGTAATTGTAAAAATGCTCCCCTCAAATTTTGCTCGTGTTGCTGTAAAAGTAAACAAATAATAACTTCTCTGTTGTTAATAATATTTCAAAATGAACACTTACTGCACTGAAGCAACTTGACATTATATATATATATATGTATGTATATATATATATATATATATATATATATATATATATATATATATATATAGTATCAAATATGTTCATCAGGTTTTTGAGGGATTTTTCATCTCGATCATCACTGTATTGCATTACATTATGCATTTGCAAAATGCTTTGATAATCTAACTAAGCATTTAAATATCATGTAAGTAAGGTATATTATTGAGAAATACGGAGTGACTGATATTTCTATTTGCATTACAAGCTATCATAATTTCATCTTGTTTTTTGGTGAAATAAATAACAGCATTTGCGCTAAATTGCATATTTTTGCTCAGTTTGGCCTCTGAATAAAACAAGGTATTTTTTTCCTCTTTGAGTATGAGCTCAATGTAGCCTGATGTGTCAAATATGATACTCAATAAATAAATCATAGGCACATATTTTTTAGATTAAAATAAATAAATAAATAAATAAATATTTCATTATTGTTTGTTTGTTTCAATATAGTGTTCCAATATTTTTTTTTTTTTTTTTTTTTTTTTTTTTTTTTTTTTTTTTATGGCTATTAATTAATATCTTAGGCTTTACCAGGTAAATTCTGTAGTTTTTACAAAATAATTGCAGCAGCTGTGGTTGGCAGAATGATTTTGTAAAAAAAATGGCTAAATTAATACAGCTTTACCAAAACTGTATAAAAGCAGCTGTGGTTTGGCAGAATGATTTTGTTACAGAACTGTAAAAAACTACAGAACCACAGAACAAACTATGCAGGTGGTAAAAGAGATGGCAATATGAAAAATCAGTTCATCACAAGTAGCTTTTCCACAAGCTGAAGTATATACTAATATGTAGAAGACACACAGAGTTATTCACGCAAACACTGAACACCACCATGGTAACCCACATGACACTTAAATAATGAAATAAACATTCATTAAACAACAGAAGATGTAACATAAACCCACATGTACATAACTGATAACAAAATGACAAAACTGATTAAGAAACATGATTATTTAAACAAAATATTTTCAAATGTGGAGTGTTATGCAGGGAATTCTGGGAATATCAGTTTACAGTTTTTTTCTGTAAATTATACGTTGGTTTATTCTTTTTACTTCTAAAAATTTTACAATTAACAGCATTTTACTGTAAAATTACAATGAAATGTACATTGAAATGTCTGGTTAGATCTTTTAAAGTTTTTCCCTATATATTGTACGGGAACTTACTGTTAACCTATTAACAGTTTATTTTTTTCCATAGTGTTTTTACAACATTTTACAGTTAAAAGTACACTATTTTTTATTTTTTATTATTTATTTTTTTATAATAGATGTCAAGTTATGTTCTGTACAGACTGCACTTTGTGTTTCTAAATAAGTTAAATTTAGTTTCTCACAGAAAAAAGTTTATATGTGCCAACCTGATCTCATGAGAAAATTTTGTATGCATACATACAATTTGATTAGTATAAAATGTATTACTGTTAGAAAAGGGCAAGACCATCAGTGAGGCATAAGCAGTCACCAATTTGCCATGACAATTTGTTGTATGTGCTCAGGTAGATGAATAAGTTACGTGCATCCAGCAGTTACACACATAATAGAGCAGCACGTAAACATATGCAACATCAATCCTCCCTTTCACACTTCTGAAGTGGTTGCACGCAAACAATTCATGCTATTGCCTGCCTCTATTTAAAGCACCATCCAACCCTGCCCTTATAAACAAACAAGGCCCAGTCTTGCAGCTGGCCATCGCCTTGGCAACTGTGGATTGGGAAAAAGCTGTGTGCTAGTTAGAAAGTGTAGCATTGTAAGAGTCTTGCAGGGACCTGGAATACTTCAACACTTCACAATGTGGCCCATTCAACCCTGATTTGAATTTTAGGAGCCGAATACAAATCAGATACTCTCGGCTCTTGAGAATCCCATTGTCATCTGAAGCATTTTCATCAAGGCATACAAATTTTCACAGTTGTCTCATTCATGCTAAAGAAAGATCAGATGTGGATTAATGGGTGAGAATGGGGAAAACATTTCATTAATGATTTAGCAACGATAGAGTACATTAAAATCTAATATTTTTACATTGGAAATCATGCGATGAGCTTTCTTGAATAGGTTGGATTTTCAGTAGCAATTATGCACAGTGCATTCATTCAGTAATAAATCAGTTATTAAACCAGTGAAATTTGATAACCGATTAAGTCGACAAGATAAGAATATTTGTATTATTTAAGCTGCATTCACATCCACACCGGCACTCCTTGTACACAATGGAATATTTTAAAACTGAGTGGATATTCACAGAAACAATTAACTTCAATTCAATTAGATTTTTTCTCAAGGTAATAGTTGTAATAATGCAGAACTAAAAGCCAACTTAAAAAAAAAAAAAAAAAAAAAAAAAAAATCAGGAAATATCCAAATAAAATGTTTTTGGCTTTTAACCTTAAATTGTATTTCCTTCAAACACCTTTGTGGTCCGTGGTCTTCTTTACCTTTCTGGTGCCTAGTTTGGGCCTTCTGTCAAAATCTTTAAACCATCCAATTCCAATAAGGTCTATAAAATCACACATATTAGATGTCTAAAGGTAAACAAATTTCTCTGGAGTGGTGTTTGCTGAAATTAATGAGGCATAACTAATGGCATACAGCCATAATGGCAGCGATGCTGAGACGGGCAGCTAGAGACAGACCAGCCATTGATTCTTGCTTTAGACCTCTTGAAGTACTAATCAGCTTCTTTGGTTGGGCTGCACAGACTTCGGAAGCCTATTGTGGCTCTGTGTCACTCGAGGTCAGTAGTTATTAGTGGTGATTGAAAACAGTTTCTTTAACAACTTATAAGCAGCCTGAATAAGATGCATGGGGAACTTGGAAGAGGGATTACTGACCGGCCAGAGCTGCACAGCCAGGCATTGGGAGGAATGTGACATGGTTTGATAATAAGGGATACAACTTTCTCTCTCCCTCACTCACTTTTCTATCTCTAATTTGCTTTCCCTCTCTCATGTAGTAAAATGCAACAGAATTCAGATGCACAATGCTAGTGGAATGTTATTCATAGCAATGGATTTAAACATATCAAGACGTTAAGAATACTGTAATTTCCTTGCTGTATATGTACATATATACATCAATTCTATACTTCCCTATGAAGGCAATGCAAAATTCACTGTCATTTGTTTAATTTTATGGAAACCCAATAGAGAGAAAATTGCATTTCGAGTCCCTGAAATGTTTTTCATTGTTTTGGAACATTTCCCCACTATTTTCTCCCACTTTGAAATGGCTCAGATTAGGAAAGTTTGCATTTTCTAGGACACGGTCTGCTTTGATACTACAAAGCTGATGGTTTCTTATATTTTTCTTATTAAAACGCAATGCCTCAACTCACCCTACCAAGACAACACAACCCTGCACTACTGAGATGTACCAGATAAATACCTAATTTTTTAAAAACACTCACAATTGAAAATGTAAAGTGAGGTTTAGCTCTCAAAGACAGGAGAGTGTTCTGCCTTTATCCAAAGAATGCATTTCACCACCTGAGATGTGAATATAAAATTCTCAGTTAGTAATTCAGAGATGTATTCCATTGTCTTTTCTGCGCACTGAAGTAAATATTCACAAAGCACCGCATGAGTGTCTACATTTATTTGGAAACACGCAACAGAGACAGAAGTGTGTGTGTCAGGGTGGGGGTAGAGCATCACACACATTCAAATACCATTTCTGAAGTATTTCAGAGTGCTTCACTTATTCTTAAAAACCTCAGTCAAAAAAGTGTCTGAATTAATTTATTTTTTAGAAAATTAAGATTTTGAAAAATATGCATATGTGATAAAACTATAAGTAGCTTTAGTTTAATATACAGAGAGAGAACGAGTGAGAGAATGAACAATGGAATTTGAAATTTACCATATGTCTTTTAAAAATAAACAGACTGAATTTGTTAATATACTTCTGTAAACTATTCCAGCTGTGTCACATTTGTTCCCACATCAACTGTAATACTGACGTCAGGCTGTCTATGCCAATTAGTGCTGTCCAGGTTGCTAGGTCACCATGGTCAATTGAAAGACACATCAATAGAACTTGAAAAGGTTTCTCTGCGATCAGACGTTTTGACATATTAAGTAGAATAATGGCCAGGGAAAATACAGACAAGGTCCTTCGGCTGGATTCAAATTACTCAGTGGTAAGAATTTGTTAAGATCCTGCAATTAGTGGGGAAGAATAGAGCTCCAAGGAAGCTATGACAGGATTGAGAAAAGCAATACTGAAATCACTTTGAATCTCTATGTTGTGTTTTCTTGACACTGAATAGATATTGAAAAGAATATTTATCAATTTTCTTTAAGCTTTTCTTAACTATATTATAATAAACAAGATATGCTTGCATCCCTCCACTAAAAAATAACTAAAGCAAAATGTTTATACTAGTGGTTGCAACTGTTATCTGCAATAAGATCTACATCATATCCGAATTAACTGATACACTGATACATGAATTGGTTCAGCATATCTTCCCCCCATTGTCAATATGTTATAACATTGTACCTATTATCCTATGTATTTATTATTATTATGATGATTATCATTTGCATTTCATATATAGCTTTTTTCATCACCACAACTAGTTATTTGTTGAAACCTTCTCAAATGTACAGAAAAAAATCTGTGTGTATATATATATACACATATATATAGAAATCTGGGTTGGGGTTGGTGGAGGTTACTAACTTTGAAAGTTTTCTCTACCCTCTTGCGCCATTTGGACAATAGATATTCATTTAAACAGAGCATCATTCACATTACATTCAGTCTGTGTCGTTTGAAATGATGCGAATATATTAATCATGTCGACTGGCATAGTTTTGTATTCCTTTGGATCGCTTTTGATTAAGCATTGCAAATAACTCCATATAAAATAACATAAGAAAAAAGAAAATAGTGAAACTGTCCTGTTTCAAATTTCAGGGCTTGTCAATGAACCACTTTACATAACTTTGGAACACTCATAGCTCTTTAAGGAAAAAAAAAAAAAAGTTCCAATTACCAGTTTCCTATTTTCATTTATTCTTATTTTATTTGTTCTGTTATGTGATGTGCCTTAATGATTGTCGGATAGTTCTGAGACACTTCCTATATTCCAGGTAATGGTACGCATAATCCATTCGGCTACTGCATGTGGGTCAGCATTTTTAAACTCGCATTCTGCTTTTTATATTTACAATTAAATAGCCACAGTCTGCTTAATTCGCTTGCAGCGCTAAATTATTCTTACAAGATCCATAATTATAAATCATGTTAAACAGTTTCGGACTATATTCGTATTAACTTTTATTCCCAATCTACAATCTATTATTGAAGTCCACGGTATTGAAAATTAAATATGCAAAAACAAAACGATTCAAAATTATTTTAGGGCTTATTACAAAATTTAAATAATCAATTTATTGCAAATCTAAATGTATGCCCTTTAATTACTAAGTATATTCAAATAGCATTCAACAACATGGAAAATATAGAATTCTAAACGTGTAAGCAGTTTTATTTTTGTGTTTTAAATACATGAGATGTAAACTATACATATTCATTCTTTGGATCTGAACAGACAAGCCACAGAAATGTCAGACACGTTAAATAAAATGAACCAACTGATGACCAAAAAATATCGTTCTCTCTTCTGCGTAATATAAATTGATAGAACCTAAAATTATAAATGGGTGGCACATTATTATTATTATTATTATTCCCACCTTTTGTGTAAGGTAGGCTTCAGAAATATTTAAATTTGGAGAGGTAACTGAATTTGTAACAAATTCAAGTAGCCTAAATAATTAACTGTGAATGGAAATTTAGAAGTAAAGGGCAGACATTGAAAACGGTTGGTATCTAAATATAGGTTTCTTCCTCTAAGAATCAGTGAAAAGTTTCCTTCCATCGACTTTTTAATATTAAATGCATTTTCAGATAGTATTTGAATAAAAACGCTCTTCACAGAAATTACTGTACACACATTCATTTCCCAACAATGGCGCGCATTTTAATTGATTTATTGTTAACGTTCAGTTGGTTTAAAACATATACAGCAGCCATCGTCTTTGTGTCTTTGTTTTAATTTACCAAAATATAAAATTTTAATTTAAGTTTTTGAATAGAATAAATGACCAACGAAAAGACTCAAATGTTTATATTACAAGTAAACAGAAACTTAAGTGTTAGCCAAATATACAGTCCCTACTTTTCGTTTCTCTAAATGAATACATTAGTTTTTACAACAGTCGCTTCAGTCGCACGTTCAGGCATTTTTACTGAGATCTGGAACTTTTCCAGTTCCTGCTAGAAGTTCATACCTGAAATATGAAACATTGCTTCCCGTGTCCTGTCATTGCCATAGATGTGAAGCAGCAATTTTGTTTAACAACAGGCAACCTTCTACTAGAACAACAAAAGGAAGTCCAAAACATAGAGCGTGACGCTAGAAATGGTTATTTTGTCCATTATGAGTAGCAGGGTCATTGTAGAAAACTGTGACCACAAAAACTGCTTTTTAGGAAGAAAAAAAAAAGTAGCAAATTTCCCTCAAAAACTGGCTCCTTTGATCCGATCACCCGCCACACGGATGCCCGGCGTGCGAAGCGCCGTCTGCTTTTGGCCTCACGCGCAGTTCTTAATTCAGAGGACGCTAAAGTTTGTGGAAAAACGGAGGAAAGAAAAGGTGCCCGGTTACCACGTTCTGCCATAAAGCAGATTTGACGTGACCATGTTATTTGTGTAATCTACAGTAGTGTCTATCTGGCCCATGTTGTTCATCTGCGAGTGGAGTGATGGGGGACTGGGGGACATTTCCTCCAGGTCTTGGGCCTGGACCAGTGCGTTGACCTGCTGGGTTTGGTGTTGGTTCATAGAGTTACTGGAGGTAGGAAGCACGACCCCGGAACCGTTCTGCTGCTGCTGCATCTGCTGTTGGTTTGGCGTCGGTGTGTTGGAGCCGTTTTGACAAGGCTTGCCATCCTTCACTAAGACAGGGACAGCCACTCTCCTCGGCGACTGCTGCTGTTGACACAGGTTGCCCTCTTGTTGAAGCTGCTGCGCTGTTTTGTCCTTGGCCTGCCGCTTCATCTTGTAGCGATGATTCTGAAACCAGATCTTGACCTGCGTCGGGGTTAGATGTATCATACTAGCCAGGTGTTCCCTCTCGGGCGCTGAGAGGTATTTCTGTTGCTTAAATCTCCTTTCCAGCTCGTAGACTTGTGCTTGAGAGAAGAGCACCCGTCGTTTCCTCCTTGGCGCTGCGTGCAGAGGTAGGATGGATTTGGTGGTGTCGGCCATGCCTGTCAGCGTGCCCATTCCTGTCATGTTCATACCTGTGGAAGGTCCCATGAATCTAGAAACTAAAATATGCATACAGATGTACGGCCATTCAATAAGTAGCAGTGTTGGGCTTAGTTGGTAATAATTTGTGCAGCAGTCTTGAAACGGTCATCTCAATGCAGCATTTACGCGTGCACAAATTAACGAATATAAATGTTTCAGTTATAATTAACTTAAGCAGGAATCTACACGATGGGAAAATTAGCAGTAACAAAAGCAGCGACAATGCTAAATGACAAAGTATAAACAATGATACTGATGCGTAAAACTAACATAAACTCGCTGGAAACTCAGTAAATAAGTACATAAAAGCAACGAGCAACACGTCGAGAGATAAAGCAAAATAATGCAAGAGAACTTACTTGTTGAGTATCTAGGGTCAGGATTGGCGCCGTACCACCCTGTTGCTGCTGCGCTGTTTCTCATAGTTTCTTGGTAAGAGGGCAGGTCCCCCATGTTAGCAATGCTGCCATTGCAGTAGCCCCCCATTGCACTGTGCGAAAACTGGGAAACGGAGTGAGGCATATGGTAGGCGTTGTGGCCCATGGAGTGTTGTTGCATGCCAGTCTGGGACACCTGAGTCTGCCGGTATGCTCCCAATGGAGATGTGAGGTTTCCAGTGCTCTCCATGCCACTAAACTTCTTGTAAGTCTCCTCAATTGGGCTCAAAATATCTGTCACTGAGAAAGGTGTCGTGTGCTTTGGGCTCAACGACATGGTTCAGAAAGCAGTTAGATATTTGGTAGTCGAGCTCAGCCTTGTTGTTGTATCAGCTCTGTTCTTGTGGACGTCGACGTAAGAGAGTGCTTGTAGTATGCCTGAGATCCGATTGATCGCCTTGGAGAAGGAGGCGAGCCCTGGCCACTCTTATCTCAGGTTTACTGTAGTCAGGCGCCAGATTTACGACAAACATGAGGGGCGGAGCGACTCCCTAGACCAGCAAACAATAGTCATTGACATCTCGGCAAGATAATTGAGGAAAACAAATGTTAGTTTCACATTACATTTATCATGATGCCGAAGGAAAAATTTTCAGTGGTTATATTTCTCCTTTTTGCCGTATAATTCACGAGTCTGACATGATCCTCAAAAGCTTTCTCATATCTCGAATTGAGCGGACGTTGTCAGTCTGTCTGAAGTCTACTTTTTGTTCTGCTGCTTTTTTTTTTTTTTTTTTTTTTTAGGCGCTGTTAATCTGCTTCAATAGGGAATTCCGTACTTTTTCCAACTTTGAGAGCACTCCGAGAGTCATAAGCGCCAGTGCGCACTGTCAGAGTGGCACAATGAAGACCCCCTCCAGTCTATGACCTAATTTATGCGTCTTAAGCAGCGCTAAGGGTCTCTCCCAAATAAGATCATGGTATATATATATATATATATAATATATATATATATATATATATATATATATATATATATATATATATATATGACCACATAAATCGACATTAGAAGTGCAACTATTTTTTTTTTTATAAGTTTTTAAACGAAGAGATTGTAGTAGCTATATAAAACTGGAACGCTACATTAAGAGAAAAAGCTATGCATACTGTAAAAATAAACATTGAACATTAAAAAAAGTTCGGTATTTTCTCAGCACCAATCGTTATAATCAAGATCCACAGGATAAAGATAATACAAAGCTCATTTAACTTGCTTAATTCACCCGACCTGTTTCAAATTGTTATTACTCTTTCCATGGTGCTCTGCATTCTTAAAAATAATGAGCACACGTTGCGTGGCCTAATTTTGGCACTTCATATAAATGTAAAAGTGAGGCTCTACATTTTAAGTGCACAAGGAAACAAAGATAAGCCGAGCTTGTACGCTTATGATGTTGTATTGCTTCAAGTTTAGGAACAAGAAACATTTACATGCCTGTATCCTTCAGTCATGTTAAACACACCTCTGTCTAATTCGACCATGTGAGTGGACGGTGGTCTCGCACATTTGGAAATACTGTGCAAGTAGCCTATGTACGGTGGCATTTCGTTAAGTAGTTTTGGCTTTTGTAACACTGCACATCTCTACTCTTTTTGTAAATTTACAACGTAAAACAAGCACTAACATCTAGCTTTCTCTTCTCACTAAACTTTCAGCAAATCACATGCAAGTGTTTAATTGTCGAAATGTTTAATTTGGGTTCTTTCTGAGACCAGCCAGTTCGAAGCATCACATATAGTTTGGCTTGTGACTCACAGAGCGAGAAACTCCTCTAAGGTTTTGTGCGCCTGATCCATTAGGTAAATGAGGGCCACTCAACCTTGTGGAATATTAAGGCAGGGAGCATGACCGAGGGCCAGCAATCGCCTCACTCTGATGCTGGAGAAACCACTGGATGGGTGACCGCTTAGCATTTCAACTATACCAAGTCACTCAAGAAAAACTAAAAATGTTTTGTTTCAATGGGGAACACATTTACTTCAATGTGGAAGGAACACATTACAAATCTATCATCAGAAATGGGACTGGGATATACTGGACAACATTTGCTCAGGTACTGAAACAGGTTGCCATGGGAAATTAATAACATCTCTTTGCATTGAAGGCAGCGTGTTTGCCGTATTTAATTTAGACGAATTGTTGCGTTTTAATATCCATGTAAATTTAGGAACTCGCCGAATTTCTCTGCAAATATGTTTCATAAAAACATTGTGTGCGTATATGTGTGTCTGCATGTTAGTAGTTGTAACGTTAGTCCCGGGGAAAAAATGAAAATAATGAGATAATCTAAACAAATACTGAAGAAACTAACAGTAGTTGATGAATGAGTAACAGTTACTAAAGCTGAAACTGAAAAATAACTAACAATATATATATATATATATATATATATATATTACTTTAAGATCATTCAATATATCATAAATTATTCTGGCGCATGTCCTTTTGTTTAAATGCAATATATTGATTAACCTTTCAACTGCATTAATCGGTGAATGTGCGGAACATTTGTTCATGAATATATATATATATATATATATATATATATATATATATATATATATATATATATATATATATATATATATATATATATATATATATATTACCGAGCTTAGATTTGTTTGAATATGCTTTGATTAATTACGCGTTTCTAAGCGAGTTTATGTGTCTACGTGTGACTTGCAGGTATTCCTAAGACATGTTTGTGTAGTTTTGTTTGTGTTTGACTTAGCTGCGAGTTAGCTGTCACCTATTGCCCTTCTTCTTTAATGCATGAGCTAATTGGCTTGCCATCAAAATAAAAGGCATGGCGTGTAGTAGGCTATTCCTTTGAACGTTATTTTTTAAAATGCAGTTTAATCTTTAATCTGCAGTTTATTATAATTCACGTTTGGTTTATACCTTGCAATTAGTTGTATTTCTTAAACAACTATCCTAATTTAAAGCAGAGCGTAAATATAAAGCCTCAGAGTGAATGGGCAAAGACATGTGTCCACTGGAGTGCTTGATAGATCAAGGGTCAGCGAGGGGAAAGAGAGCCTGGACTAAGATCTGAGGTCCTGACCCATTATTTCACAGAACTGACCATGAAACAAAGTATCCAGTATTAGTTGTACGTCTGCTTTGCGTTATAGCCACACGGGTTCGGAAGTGTAATATTGTGTAAACAGTCGCATCACATTCGATAACGCACAACTTGAAATGGGATACAAAACACAACAAAATGTGTTTTTTTTTCAATTATAAGACTGTTGTTGCACGTGTCATAGCCTGTAGTTTCCTCTGGGGTAAATGTATTACAACGATGAGTCAAGATAGAATCCTGATACTCCACAACCCGCGACTATTTCTTTAATTAATTTAGAGAACAATTATGTTAATTAAGATCGGCATATTCATTTTTTTTTCTTTGTCAGTCTACAGCTTGAACACCAAGACTAGGTCTCGCTGAATGTCTACTTGTTATGGGGCGCATTTATTATAAATTGCAAAGGAAATAAATAAATAAAATGAAAATAATAATAACAATAAATACAAATAAAAACTATACATAAAACAGCGATTTTGCTGTTTCATTTATGGAAACTGTTCAGTAGATGCATTTGTTTGAACACTGTGTGTTATCGATGATTAATCACTCAAAAAATTAAAAAAATCCATTACATGTTTTTCATGTAAGTTTCCATAGATGTACGTGCAAATCACCACCATCAAACACGATTACTGCAGGTGTAATAGGGCCTACCATATTCAGACAGAGCTTACACAAACTATTAGCAACATGTTTACCTAAGGCGTTTACATTTATGTAACATACTGTAAAGTAATATTAAGCAGTTTGCATCTACATTAAATTGGCATATTTTGCAGTTTCACGGCAGATAAATTAAATACATAAATATCGCACATTTCAAAGTTTCCTTACTCATTTGGCCACCAACTTTAATATAAATATTTTAATTGTTAAAAATGCATTATTTTATTTTTAAATAAAGTAACATTTATAGACTCAAGGAAGATTCTTAAGATGACTTTCTGTGTTTCAAAATGTTATTTGAATATTCAAAAGTCCTTGATATATAACAAGTACGAATCACATCTCCAGCCTTAAAAACAGCCTTCTTTAAAATCCTTCATCTCACGGTTATTACTTTGTCTTGTCTAAACGCACTGTCTAGAAGCAAGATAAAATGAAATGTCATTTTCAGTCACTTTAATATTGTTTCGAATTAATTTGACCTTCAAACAGTCAGGAAATGTCTAACATCTAAAACATATGCAATGCGGAGTGCTCTCATTAAAGTAGGGAAAATTTAATATGCATATTTCGAAATAAAAGATTGCATTTATCAACTTTTGTAATTCGTCCTTTAATTAGCATACAGTAATCTAAGAATCCTTCTAAGCATGAAGCAATTGCCACTTCGCTGATGTCGACCATTTTGTACTATAAGCAGGCAGGTGCACGTCCCAGCTTCCCAGTTGTAGTAAAAAGCAGCTTTTAAGTACTGCATACCCACCGTTAAGAAGGTTAAAGGTCCTCCCAAGAGGAGCAAGTATCTGGCAGGCCTCTCCAAAATCTTATTCTTCCGCGCAAGTTTTCATTCAGATGTAATTAATGGAACTCGATGGACGAAATGATGCTAATAGGTTGCAGAACACCGGGAGCTGGATAGACAATGCATCTCCAGAATTATATTTTAAAAAGTCTTATTAGCTTAAATGTTGTATTTATTTTTTGACATGATAAAATAATTCTGTAACACGGAGTCCGCGAAGGTGTTTGAGAATACAAGATATTTAGTTTATTGTGGTATGAAGGCCTGTCGTAGTTCGCTGAACTAAAGAGAAAAAAAGGGTGTGTGTGTGTGTGTGTGTGTGTGTGTGTGTGTGTGTGTTAGAATAAAAAGAACATATAATATTACATTTGTGTGTGTTATTGTGATGGAATTAAAGCAGGAAGACGGAAACACCTTTCTCTATAGGACTGAATATTGCTGCGTAAATAGGTAATTCGTTTCTATTAAGTTTCAAACTAATATGAATTATACATAAACTTTGAAAGTGTTTGAAAATTTAGTTTTTTACTAGCCTACACAACTTCTGTTTGTGTTCAAAATGTTGCTTTGCTAATAATTCGATTTTTCTTTTGTGATTTGTTTGTGTATTGTTGGATCGGCTTTAGAATAATAAAATGGACATTTGCATTTAACTCTTATATTTGTGGTGCACATTTAAAGTACAGACTTTGGGTGCAAAACTAGGAAAAATACTTTAAAATAGTATGAAATTGTTAATATGATAACAGAATGGATAGATTTTTACACAACATATGAACTTATAATATAATATAATATAATATAATATAATATAATATAATATAATATAATATAATATATGTAGATGGAATAAATCGGCTAAACTGTTATTTGATGAACAACCTGAGGTTCTGACCTAATTAACACCTACATCTGTTGTTTTTGCATTTTTAGCGTCAATAAAGAACTCAATCAAATAATCACCTATGAAAGAGAGAGAGAGAGAGAGAGAGAGAGAGAGAGAGTACAATAAAATAAGCTTGTTAAAAGAAATAGAATCATCTTGATCTACATAGTTTTTTTCCCCTATCCGTGGCTTAGTGTTAAAAGGGGTAACAAAACATAGAGGCAGCTTTCATGCTTGTATTATTAATGGAGGAGACCTCTAGCTTTAATCTGAAATGGCTCTCAAGGGACTCAAATATAACGCTAGTTCAGTGACCTCACATCTGCTGCCATGCGCTCATATTATGAACACGAATTTTAACGTTTTACCTCAGTTGCTGAACTATACACAGACAACTTAATGTATTGTTCACAAAGGTCTGCAATCTATCAGTCTCAGCACAAACGCTTAAGTGTTCGCTACCTCCATTTCACTTGACAAGCTAATACAATACATTCTACAAGCTAATCTAATCAATATTTGTCAACAAAAAATAAATAAAAATAATAGTGATAAATAAATAAATAATAATAATAAAATAATATCTATCCATTACAGTTACTATTACAGTGTCAATACTGAAGCAGACAGCGTTCAAACGTGCGTGTATATTTGCATAACATTGTGTAAACTGTTAGCCCTAGACTTTGTGTTAAAAAGTATTGACAGAGCATATGAAAAGTACTATATATACGCATCATTTTTTTTAATCAAAGGATTTAATGTTATGTTTGTTGTGGAAAAACTCCATGTAAGACATTATTAGATTTATATATTTAGTCTCTTGTTGGCATGTACAAGTGCCTTTGTGTATTGACCTTGAGATGAGGCACCGCTGTAATTACAAAACAACTATTCTAATTCATCCTTCAGTACTTTTGTATACACCTCTTTTATGGAGTGGATTTGTAATGATTTATAATGATTTATATTTTGTGTGATAATTATTATTCCTTGCTATAGGGAGTATGACTGCTACATAACTGTATAAGAACCTATTCAGATTAAATGAAAATACAACATGTAACACCATAACACATGTATCTAAGGCTTTGTGAAGCTAACATTCTACATTTATCTTGATAAAAAATTCAATTCATTTGATTTCTGCTTCCTTACATTCAGATTATTGCAATTGCATCTTAAGTCTGAATTTCCTTCTTTCTGACAGAAGTACTATGATCACTATAAAGCTTCCATCTTCTCTACAATAGGATCAATGAAAGTTTTGTTATACCTATTCAGTATGTCTCAGACACACACAATGCAGCCTTTGCCGAAGATCTGCCATTTTATATTACACATATTAGACTCCCTGCAATATTCCCTTTGCTTAACATAATCTTTCATCTGGTAGAGCTTGAGGGAATTCAGTGTTGTAATGCATTCTGACAGTGTGCAGATTGCTCAGAAAGATCACTGGATACAATTGAAACCATAGTCATTTACATTAATGAGTTCTCATTACATACAGCTTACTTGTGCTTAGAGGAAGCACACAGGTTACACGATTCCAGTTCTGTCTTTGGTAGAGCAGGTATGGGTTTATTATAATTGTGTAATGGAATCATGAATATGATGTAAAGGGAGTTTTAGATTTGTAAATGCTTATATGTCCATAATACAATACAATAATATAAGTACACTGTAATACTGCAAAAGTATGTGCAAAATTTAAAGGCTGAGAGTATGAAATTGTATCAACTGCACAGATGATCCTGTCATGTATAATTTCAATATGTATGTATTAGTTGCACAATATTTTTGTAAACACAATACATTTGTTTCTCTCTCTCTCTCTCTCTCTCTCTCTCTCTCTTGTTACTCTGTTTGTACCACCTTCTGTGTATAAATAAACCTGTGTATATGGAAATGTATTGTTATTGCATATCTGGATGTTATACGATCTGTGAGAGACAATGTCACTGAAAATGTCACGGTGCAGGGTGCCTTCTCAGCTTCCCCGGCGGTCTGTGTTGTCCTGTCATGTTCGGTAGCTCGTGGTCTGGGCAATCAGCGCTGATATCGCGACGGGGGTGCGCAGATCATGAGCTGATTCTCCCCCACCTGTCGCACATTCCCCCACTCCCTTATATGTCTAAGCCTTTCTGTCCATCATCGTGAGTAGATTGTTTTGTCCTTGCTCATGTTTTGTGTAGTGTGCAAGCATCAGTTTCTGACCCTCTGTTCTCCTGTTATCAAGGACTCAAAGTACTCAGAGATCTGGCAGCTTGAGTGGTCCACAGTGTGCCGGCCAGCTCGGGAATCTCTGTTCACATGAGCAGCATTTAAGTATTGTTTGTTATTTTGTGTTTTGTGGCAAGAATAAAGATTCTCCTTTTTCACTACTCTGCATCTGAGTCCTTTATCTATCCTGAACCCTGACAGAATCTACTCACACTACTCTGCATCTGAGTCCTTTATCTATCCTGAACCCTGACAGAATCTACTCACCAGAAAATAGATTCAGCAGAGGAAACAGAGTTGCACCGCCTGCTGAGGGGTTTTTGAATGACTGGTCCGGAGAGGGAGGCCATGGAGGGTATATACATGATTCTATGGTAGCAGGAATTGACTGGGATTGATGGATGGATCTCGCACCATATTGAAGACTGAATGAAAGGTAAAAGCAGTTGCTGATTGGCCCACCCCAGATAGTTGTAGAGCGATCCAGCGTTTTCTGGGGTTTGCCAATTTTTACAGGCGGTTCATTCAGAACTTTAGCCAGATCGCCCTTCCTCTGACTGATCTCACCTCCACAAAGAAACGATTCTGTTGGTCATCGCAGGCCCAAACTGCGTTTGAAAACCTAAAGAGTCAATTTATTTCGGCTCCTATTTTAACTACCCCTGACCCATCTCGTCAGTTCATTGTGGAGGTGGATGCATCTGAGGTGGGGGTTAGGACAGTTTTGTCTCAGAGATCATCTTCAGATGAGAAAATACATCCCTGCGCCATCTTTTCTCATCGTTTAACCACCATGAAACGGAACTATGACATCGGGAATAGGGAGTTACTAGCTGTCAAGCTGGGGCTGGAGGAATTGTGTCACTGGTTAGAAGGGGTGGGGTTTCCGTTTATCGTTTGGACTGATCATAAAAATATATATCTGCACCACCAAGAGAATAAATTCCAGGCAGGCTCGCTGGGCATTATTTTTTGGACGTTTCAGGTTTACCATTACTTATCGCCCCGGCTCTATGAATGGTAAACCCGACGTGCTGTTGTGGGTCTTTGAGGCTGAGGTTAGTCCCACCCTCCCCGTGGCCATTCTGCATCCAGAATGGGTTGTGGAGGCGGTCACCTGGGGGGTGGAGTCCAAAGTCCGCACGGCACTATGCGACCCGTCTGTTCCCTCGGGATGCCCAGAGGGTCTGCTCTTCGTGTCTCAGTCATTCCGAACTAGCGTCCTACAGTGGGGCCAGATCGCCCCCTTCGACTCAACCTACAAGTATGAGTCACCCTGGAGTGACTCATACTTGTAGGTTAATCAAGCAATGGTTTTGGTGGCCGTCTGTGGCACGGGATGCTCGACGGTTTGTATCGGCCTTTTCGATTTGTGCTGCGGGCAAGGGATCCAATCAACCCCCAGCAGGGCTACTCCAGTCGTTGTCGGTCCTTTCGCAGCCCTGGTCACACATAATGATGGACTTTTTTACCGGCTTGCTCCCATCTAGTGGCAAGATGGTAGTTCTCACTGTGGTGGACAGGTTCTCAAAAGTGGCCCATTTTATTCCCCTCCCCAAATTGCCTTCAGCGAGGGAGACAGCGATGATTGTCTTAGATCATGTTTTCCATATTCAGGGCCTCCCGGTGAACATGGTTCCTGACAGGGGTCCCCAGTTTGTGTGGTGTCTGCTGAACTGTCATCTTGGTGTTCCCAGTTAACCATGGTCAAGTACGCACATAATTCCCTCCTGGTCTCGTCTGCGGGTTTATCTCCCTTCCAGTGCTGTTTAGGCTACCAGCCACCATTATTGCCCCCTCAAGAATCCGATGCCATTGTTCCTTCCATGCATGCATTTATTCAGAGATGCCTCTGTACATGGAGGATCGCCAGAGAAGCCCTCACTTGGATTGGCGAGACGAACAAGGCGTCGGCGGACCGTCACCGTATTAAGAAGATCCACCCGGTTTTCCATGTTTCTAAGATTAAACCCGCCTTTCGCTCTCCCCTTCAGCCCCTGAGTTCCGCCCCTCAGCCTCCTAGGCTCATCGAGGAGTCACCACCCTATACTGTGTGGCTGCTCATTGATGTGAGGCGTAGGAGTAGAGGTCACCAGTATCTGGTGGACTGGGAGGGTTATGGTCCGGAGGAGAGATGCTGGATTTTGGCTCGCGATATTCTGGATCGCGTTCTCATCGATCAGTTTCAGGAGGCGTCCCTGATGTGGGGGGTACTGTCACGGTGCAGGGTGCCTTCTCGGCTTCCCATGCGGTCTGTGTTGTCCTGTCATGTTCGTAGCTCGTGGTCTGGGCAATCAGCGCTGATATTGCGGTGGGGGTGCGCAGATCACGAGCTGATTCTCCCCCACCTGTCGCACATTCCCCCATTCCCTTGTATGTCTCTGCCTTTCTGCCCGTCGTCGTGAGTAGATTGTTTTGTCCTTGCTTGTGTTTTGTGTAGTGTGCAAGCATCAGTTTCTGACCGTCTGTTCTCCTTATCAAGGACTCTTAGTATGGAGATCTGGCAGCTCGAGTGGTTCGCAGTGTGCCAGCCAGCTCTGGAATCTCTGTTCACCTGAGCAGCATTTAGGTATTATGTTATTTTGTGTCTAGAATAAAGATTCTCTTTTTTCACTACTTTGCATCTGAGTCCTCTATCTATCCTGAACCCTGACAGAAAATGATGTATGGATGTCTTATTTGAAAGCTTAAATAAAGCCATTTTTGTTCTCATCCATAAAACAGATGTTCTGTGAGCAGTTACTGTGTTTGTACTCAGTGTCCTGATTTGTCCTGATCTCCTGATTGTTTGCTTATGAAGGTTATTCTTATAAAATGACTTCCCCAAAAGTTTTGTATATGAGAAATGTTACATTTGTCTAAAAACACAGAGATTTAAAGTGACCCATCTGTTTGTGTTTTGCCATAGAGATGTAAAATTGTACCACAATTATTTTTGTTCTGTCATCACTATTACTGAACATGGGTTTTGTAATCTTCACATGCAATCAGGGCTGATTCGTTTGGCTTTGCATGTGAATATTTGAATATGGACTATAAACAACAACAAATAACTTGAGTGAATGAATCATGGAAGATGTTCACATGAGTAGTCTGTACTCACTGTTTGTTTCTGAAGACATTATGAAGGGGACATTGGTATTTTGCACTTATTGCAATTTTTTACAAGTTTTATTATACCTATATAGTCAAGCCAACAATTTCAAATAATGCATCCAATGTGTTTAAATATTATCTGACTCACTCAGGCAATATTTTTTAAAAGAATAGGCAGTTTAATTAATTAATTGTTCGTTAATCTTGTGATAAGCATAAACTGTTGTGTTTTCAATATCTATTCTTGAACTATTTCAAATATAAGTTCCTCAACTTCTCCTTATACATATTTTACAGTGTGATATAAAACTCTTTTTATTAGAATTCCTTCTGTTCCCAAATTTTACCAAGACAGTAACAAGATAAAATTCCACTCTAACAACTCCATTTAATCTCAGACCTAAGACTGCTATAAAACATATGTGTTTGTTTAACATATTTAAAATGACCAGTCATGTGACACTGTTAGTAAACTTTTCTTGTTTTAGCCAATGGTCTATTTACCTAGTACAGGGATTCCTAGAATGAAACATAAAATGTAATCTGAATAATCAATAGAATAAAATTAAATACAATTTGAAATAAAATATTTGATTGAAATACACCATGAGATTTTAAGGACATATTTTAAGAATTTAATAACACATTCATATTTACTCTGATGTCAATTAATTTTCGTACTGTTTAGTGTTTTATTTTTATTGTTTTTCTTTTTTTTTTTTTTTATTAATTGTGTTAATTACATTTATATGATTTAATTATTATCTTTTTTTTTTTTTTTTTTAAACCCCAGTTTGGGAAACTCGACCTCACACATACCATGTTTTAGTCAACATACACTGCAAGATTGGTGAGTAAGGTTTGTAAATTATTTTTATTTGAAATTCATAACCTGCCAAAATGATATTAATATATAGCTGATTTTTTATGGTACTGATATTCATTGTAACTTAGCACTAGCAAACAAATTTGCTGAATGAAGTGTTAGCAATTTTAATACGAAAAAAAAAATGCACTGTTTCAGCCTACACAACTAACATATAATCTGCTTTCTATTTGGTAAATAAAAAATATATTGTGTACATATTTTCACTGCTAAAGTGCTGGTTAAATTTGTTAACAGCAGTCTAGCGCAACAGAGATAGTCATTTCATCATTAATGCATTACTACTTCAATTTCTTCCAGCGTAGCTTTCATCTGTTAATAAACTGTTTTTCCATATGTGTAGTAGTACATGGGTGAGGTTCAAGTCAAGTCATTTGAACCAAGTTAAGGCTCAAATTTTGTCTTGTTGAGAGAGTTAGTAATGCATCCTCTGATGAATGTCATGTTCTATATCCTCTCACCCAAAATTTGGTAGTGAACAATGTAGGTATTGAGTGCAGCCGTATCAATCAGGTAAAAGAAATCTTCCTATTTCACATGGTGCTCTAGCTGGCACACTTCACAAAACCTTTGATAATGCCAATCTTGTCTATAGCCCCTATCTCTTGTATTACATTCAATGACACATACCGGCTTCACATGAAACAACACACATGGCAGTGTTGTATGTATTTTGTATTACATTCCTGCTTCCTCTAGTCATGCAGAGGGATGTCCTGCACCCAGCGGTCCAGGTGGGGGTTAAATTACTGGTATCTCTCCAGTTGGTTGAGCTCAGGTTCTCCACTCCACTCAATTTTCCTCTGTCTCCATTGCCATCAATAATGTCAAAGAGATTTTCTGCCTGAGAGTAACCATGGCCTCAAGGTTGGGGGAAAGCGCTTCACCATCACTGCTATTTGACTGACTACTATATTCCTTATCTGAACTAAAAAAAGAATGCCCTAATCTAAATTTTAAGAAGCTTCTCTTTATAAATTATGTCAGATATGACTTAACTCTTTGTAATGAGGGTCTCAAAGAACACAAGTGTATCTGAATACTTTATTAAATGCTGTTTTTAAAGCTTAAGTACGGAAGTCTTTTTTTTATGACAAAAAATAAATAATTTTATTAAATGCTGTTTTTAAAGCTTAAGTACGGAAGTCTTTTTTTTATGACAAAAAATAAATAATTTATCAATAATCAATAATAGAAGCAATAGATCAATTCGCGGAAAAGACTCTGTAATTATATTAGGATTGTTACCCCACCCCCCTCCTCATAATTTTCAAAAAGACTGTTTTACTGAGGAACCCATCCCCCTGCTCTGTTTTTAATAGTGGTTTAACTGTAGTTATATGAGGATTCACCCCCCATCCCCCTCCTCTAATTTTTTGTTGGTGGTTTACTGGATGTGTTGTCTGAATGACTTGCCTGAGGTACAGTGGTGAAAAAGGGGTATCCAGTATATGCAGTGCAAAGGGGAGCTGAACACACTCAAAACAGTGGAGAAGACAGAGCTCTTTCAGTTGGGGTGGCGCGTCCACACGCAGCGGCTTCTCTCTGTCCCGTCAGAACAGTGTTTTCGTGTTTTTTGTCTTTGTTGCGTCTACCTGTATTTAAGCGTGGATACAGCCGGGAGTTTCTGTACGTGTTTTTGTACATCTTCATCTCATCTACCTGTATTTAAGCACGCATACAGCTGGGAGTTTCTTCTCGATGTCGGCAGAACCACTTTTTTAGAGTTAAACTCTGTGCATGCTGAAGAGCTGCGCACGCAAAGCTCCGGGTCCTGACAGCATTCCTGGGTGTGTACTGGGAGACTGTGCAGCAGAACTCACTGATGTCTTCACAGACATTTTTAACATCTCGCTCAGTCAGGATATTGTCCCCACATGCTTCAAAGCATGGCCGGGTGGTGCAGTGACAACAATCTCTCTCTGAACGCTGAGAAGACGAAGGAGATTGTTGTTGACTTCAGGAGAGTGCACACTCAGCATGCTCCTATGACCCTCAATGATGCATCTGTAGAGAGAGTGAGCAGCACCAAGTTCCTGGGTGTGCACATCACAGAGGACCTTTCCTGGACTGAAAACACTGCAGCACTGGCCAAGAAAGTACAGCAGCGTCTCTACTTCCTCTGCAAACTGAGAAGAGCCAGAGCCCTGGCCCCCATCATGTGCACCTTCTACAGAGGCACCATCGAGAGCATTCTGACAACTGCATCACTGTGTGGTATGGCGCCTGCAACGCGTCCTGCCGGAAGACCCTTCAACGCATAGTGAGAGCAGCTGAGAAGATCGTTGGTGTCTCCCTCCCCTCCCTCCAGGACATTTATGGAACCCTTCTCACCCGTAAAGCCCTCTGCATCGCAGGTTCTTCAGTCTCC
The DNA here is from genome assembly GCF_018340385.1 of Cyprinus carpio. Taxonomy (NCBI): domain Eukaryota; kingdom Metazoa; phylum Chordata; class Actinopteri; order Cypriniformes; family Cyprinidae; genus Cyprinus; species Cyprinus carpio. Next base: position 18,866,388 of record NC_056588.1, read on the forward strand.
TGCCATCAGGGAGGAGACTGCGGAGTCTCCAGGCCAGGACCAGCAGACTGAAGGACAGCTTCATTCATCAAGCTGTCAGGAAGCTGAACTCCCTCCCGACCTTGCCCCCCCTCCCCTCTATTTCCCCATGCACCACTGAACTCTGAACCTCAGTCCCTACCCCCCACCCCCAGCTCCCACTAACACACTGGGATATGCACCAGACACTTTGTACAGCATTGGTCTGCTCTCTACCACATTCAGCAGTTAACTGACCTCATTCAACCACCTCTTCTGTCAGTTTAAATAAGGAACTGCTCTCTGAGATTTTTTACACTTTAATCAGACTGAATAAGCTCTTTTGCACTGCAATCATTATATCTGCACTGTTTACTTTACTGGTTTGCACTCTATCTACCATGTGCCTTGTGCTGCTTTACTTATCTTTCTTTTTTACATGACCTATTTGTATATTTGTATAGTTGTACTTTATATTTTATTATCTGTATTTAATTTTCTACTGTTAGTGTTATCTGTATGCACCAAGGGTCTTAGAGTAACACAATTTAAATTCTCTGTATGTATGTACTGTACATGTGGAAGAATTGACAATAAGGCAGACTTGACCTTCATGAACAGCACTGTGGCAGCAGTGGAGTCATTCAGGCTCCTGGGCACAACCATCTCTCAGGACCTGAAGTGGGACATTCACATTGACTCCATTGTGAAAAAGGCCCAGCAGAGGCTGTACTTCCTTCGCTAGCTGAGGAAGTTCAACCTGCCACAGGCACAGATGACACAGTTTTACTCGGCTATTATTGAGTCGGTTCTGTGCTCTTCTATAACGGTCTGGTTTGGGTCAGCCAGCAAATCAGATTTAAGAAGACAGCAACGGACTGTTAGGACAACAGAAATTAATCTTTAATAATTGCATTTCTTAAGTATTACGTAAATACATATGCATGTCTCTTTATTTATACAGTTGCTGTTGCTTTATTTATTGCAATCAGGTTTTTCACCTTTAATGATCAGGACAGTAGGAGTAGAGACAGGAAACAACTGGACAGGTGAGAATTGAACAGGAGCAGGAAAGTACTTTTAGCTGCGATTCAAACCCATGTTGTTTGAGATTAAGTTGTGCTTTCACGTCAACGTGCTGCCCACAAGGCTATGGCTCTGACAAAGGTTACTCTACGCTCAGGATACTAAGAGTGATTCTCTTATATGTCTCATTGAGATATCAGCTTTGTCTTAAGATGACATCAGTTTTATTTTAGGAGAAATGTTAAACTTTTACTAATATTGTAAATAATAACTATCATTTAAATAGCATTATACATTTCAGAATATCAAGGGTTACTAGTTTAAATGTTAAAATGTTTTTTTTTTTTTTTTTTTTGGTTTCCTCTGTTAAATCACTGTGCAATAAAACAGTCTACGTAAAACAACTTCAAATATGACAATGCATGTATTGTCTTTGATTGAAATGGTGTAGATAAATGACATTGAAGCTAACCAGAGGGAAGAAAAATAAAATAAATAAGAGATCTCTTTAGCAGTTCAAATATTTATCCTAGACAGAAATGAGGTTACCTTAAGATTGAATGGAAAATTTTGCTTTAGTCTCCTGCTTCTCAAACTTGTCTCCTGAGACAAAAACTCTTAGTTGTTGAGATCTCTTCTAAAGCTTTACAGGAGACAAATATGAGACCCCCAGATCATTTAGCTAAAGAGTAAAATCTGAACACAGTATGTGATGTTGTTGAGATCTCTAATATAAACTTTTGAGAAGACAAATGTGGGAGATCCAGAGTCTCTAGCTAAGGAGAAATACCCGAGCACAGTGTGTGATTTTGTTGCGATCTCTTCTGAAGCTTCAATGGAGACAAATTTGAGCCCACCAGAGTCTTTAGACTAGTAGAAATATCTGAGCACCATGTGTGATGCTGTTGAAATCTTGTTTGAAACTTTGGAGAAGACAGATGTGAGACCATCAGAGTCTCTAGCTAAGGAGAAATATCTGAGCACAGTGTGTGATGCTGTTGAGATCTATTCTAAAGCTTTAAAGGAGACAAATGTGGGAGATCCAGAGTGTCTAGCTAAGGAGAAATACCCGAGCACAGTGTGTGATTTTGTTGCGATCTCTTCTGAAGCTTCAATGGAGACAAATTTGAGCCCACCAGACTAGTAGACTAGTCTTTAGATCTTTAGACTAGTAGAAATATCTGAGCACAATGTGTGATGCTTTTGAGATCTTGTTTGAAACTTTGGAGGAGAAAAATGTGCTTTAAAGGAGACCACTGTGAGAATGTTAGAGTTTTTATCTCAGGAGACAAGTTTGAGAAGCAGGAGACTCAAGCAAAAATCTCCATTCAATCTTAAAGTAACCTAATTTCTGTCTAGGAGAAATATTTGAGATGTTAAAGAGATCTCACTTTTGATGTTTCTTTCCTATGGGTTTGGTGTAGTGAAATGTGTTTATGCCATTTAAGGTTCAAAAAACACATTATTTTCCCCATACTGTACATTATTGTTTCTCCTCTATGCCCCTCCTTTCTGAAACGCGTTGATTTTTACAAAGCTCATCGGTCTGAAAAGAGAGGTGTGGTCTGACTGTCCAGCTATCCAATGCGTTGTGATTGGCCAAATACCTCAAGCACATGACGGAAATGTTACGCCCTTACCATGTGAGACAAAACCAGTAAAACCCATTACAAACGAGGCCTTTGTTGCATCTAGTGGGGACATAATTACTGATTATAATGACTTATACTGTCTTTTTATGAGTTGGGTTGCATCGCGCAGCGTAAACATAAAACCATGTCTGCATTTGTGATCGTAGAAATGGCAAACAACAAGCGCTACTCTACACTGCTCAAAACTCATGTTTGAATCATCAGTGGCAAATCCTTTAAATATGAAAACATACTTACAGGCTGTGAGTCAGAACAGCTGGCATTGTAGTCTACTCTCCCAGGTTCAGGAAACAGTCCTCCGTAAAATGCGCAGCACACATCTGAATATTTGGTTTGAATTGTTCTGGAACAGTGTTGTAAATACAACTTAACCACTGATTTCTAGCTGTGTCCTCTTTTGGAAGGCCAAACAAAGTATTTTCGCTTTTGCAATGAAACAAACAGTGTCTCCACGACATGACGGCAGCAGCAACAATACTACAGCAAGAATAAAAGTTAGCCTTCTTTGTTTGCGTAAACATTTGGGCTGTGTTATGCAAATCTTCCCACACTGTGATGTAGACATGTGGGGGCGTGTTTGAACGAGGCATTTTAGGAAGGCATGGATGAGCCTTAACCATACCTGTCATTGCTGTCAACCCTCACGTTTTTTCCCAGGATTCTCCCGTATTTTACCATTCTATCCCACCATCATCCCATGTAAATATTTTCCCATATTTCTCCCACATTTTTTAAAACTTTCCATAAAGAAAAAAAATTAAAAAAAATCCCACTGGGCCTATTTTATACAGTATGTTTACTACATTCACTTCCGGTAAAACTCCCGTAATTTGTATGGGCCAAACTTCATTATATGAATAATCACAACAACAAATTCCAAGGTTGTCCAGTTGCCAGATCTTGTTTGAAAAGCATCTTTCTCACACGATCGACACATACAAATTTCAACCCATTTGTCCCCTCAACTTGGCAACCTACAGTGCAGTGATGCTAGATTTGTGCGCAGGGAGTACCACGGGAAGGAAACAATGATCACTGGTAGAAATGGGAGGAGAAGACTCAGGTGGTGCTTCAGTGAAAAAAACTAAATATACATGTAAATATATATTTATATGTATAATGAGATATAGCTTACACTTCAAAAGGCTATTTAATTGATTAAATATGAGCGTTAAAAGTTTCAAAGTCAGGTGCTGCACTGCTTTGTTTACTGTGGTTATGGGGAACCAGCTGGCAGAGAATGAATTTGCATTTTTCAATAAGCCCTTCTGCTCTTTGTAGACCAAAGCCAAAAACTACCCTTATTTTTATGCAGAAAAGACACAGTTGTAAATGTGAAATGGTGGATCACACGAAGATAGTAAATTGTAAAACTCTAATGAAATAGCCTACACTAAGATATATTTATGTTACTAAATGAATATAATTGTTTGATAATAACTGTTTAGATTAATATCAAAATAATATAACATAAAAATTGTTACTTTTGACTCCGCCCTCCATACCCTAGCTCCCCCTCTTTCGGTACCCAAATGTTGACAGGTATGGTCTTTACTTTTAAATAGAATATCTCTTTGGGTTTGAGACTTTAGTATTTGCAACTTTAGGGATCTTATCTATTCACGAACAGCTTGTACATGTCAAATGTGTAACATCTGCCTGTCTATAGTATTGAACCCCCTTGTGTGTCATTTATTTCACTCACATAATTTATTATTTGATTTGTGTTTTTTTTTTTGTATTTTTGATCACTGATTGCTGTTTCGCTGGTTATTTAATTGTGGGCCTAAATACTCATGAACAGTTATGATTAACAGACCCCAACATCTCTCTCTTTGACATTGGCAGCGCTACTTGGACTAATGACTTGTTGATTAAGGACAGGTGCGGCAGTTTGCTTGATAAGAAGTGACAAGCGAAAGTGTGGACGGCAAAGGTGTGCAGGGAAAGGCACACACACGGCGAGTTGAAACTTTTACGGGCAGGAGTACGCTGGGTTTGATGACAGAAAGTTATAGCTGGACGAGCAGTGGGCACGCATCTGATCTCAACCCATCCATGGAGATAAGTGAAGCGGAATGGAAGAGGGACGCAGATGTTTGTGCGGTGGATTCAACGCCTGATTTGAGCTAAGTAAAGGAAAGTTGTCCTACCTATCAACTTATGTGGGTGCGTGAGAACTAGGCTCGTGTTTTGTGTAAGACTAAGGGTTGCTTTCACTTCTCCCCAGTGCTGTCGCTGTTTATATTGGATCGCAGAGCTGCGTGAAGGGACAAACTAACTAGATTGCCTCGTCTGAACCGGCATCCCCTTCCGTGGCCCGCTGGCCTATTGAACTTTCATATAAGGTCAAGGGACCTTGAATGTGATTTGGGATTTGACTGAAGACTGTCATACTTTTTGTCAATGCATTTGATTTTTATGCTGGGTTGATGATTTTATATACTGATATAGGACAGGATTCGGATTTTGAATCTAAGCTGATGAATTGTGCTGTAGCATTAGCTGACCAGTGAGTTGCCTTTTCTTTTTACTTTTTATTCTATTGCCAATTTTATCATTGTAATTGGTATTAAATAAATTGTATAAATTCTGTAAGGGGTCATTGTCCTTTTCCTGTCAGTGGAGGAATGAAATGCTGGTATAACTAAGAACCTCACATTCCGGTGTGACATTATTTGGCGTAGTCTGCAGAGTACCAGCTCCACTGATGGGTAATGGACTCGACTTCAGGCATTAGCGGTAATTCGTCAGTAGGGGGTAGCAATAATCCAGCCATTATGGCTCAGTTTGTTATGCCATGGTTCATGGGGGCTGCATGGATCCCAAAATTCGACGGCAGTAGAGCTAAATTTGGAGAATGAAGGGTTCAGGTGGAGGCCATGCTGAGGGCCCGGGGACTGAATGAACAACAGCAAGCAGACTTTTTGCTGGGGGCTCTGGAAGGCAATGCCAAGCGTGAGCTGCATCTTGTGCAACCTGCAAGTAAGAACACCGGAGTAAAAGTATTGCAACAGTTACAAACACTGTATGCTAAACCAACCAATAAGGCACAGTTGAGAGTGAGTTTTTTTGTAGACAGCGTGTAGGAGAAGCTGTGAGTGCTTATATAAAGGAGCGAGATGCAGGTGGAACTGAGGATGGAGAGGACCTACTGCTGGACCAACTAATGGTTGGTCTATGCGCAGGGCCCATCAAACAGGAGTTAAGCCGCCAGCTCCGGCGAGATGAACACCTGACTTTCAGCGTAGCCTATGTAGCCAATTCCCAGAGGGTCACAGCCCCACCACCAGGAAACGATAGATCCCATCTAGAACAACTGAAAAGCCAGTTAAGAGAAGAACTGCAGCAGGGCCAAATGGGGGAGATGCGAGAGCAGATGATGGCCCTTTCGTCCAGCTTGATGGAAGAGGTTAGGGTGCAATTAGCAACGAGAGAAGCTCCGCCATCCCCAACATGTGTGCCTCAGACGAGGCAACGACAAGTGCCCATGTCCGCTTATCAGTGGGATGCAGAGGGAGGGCCCATTTGCTTAGGCTGTGGCAACATGTGTGCTTCAGGCAGCGGGATTTTTGATTCCCCCTACAGCTGAGGGCCAAGTAGTGGGGGCTGTTGGCCAGGATGTGGGGCCCATGTTGCGAAAGAAATCTGCTTTGATTGGCGAGTGTCCTGATGTTGTTTTAAAGATGAATGAAATTTCGGTGCCATTTGTGCTGGATACGGGGTCACAGGTTACTCTTTTGAGCCAAAGTTTGTTTAAAAAATACCTAGGAAGTACCTGTTTGACCAATATTGAGGAGACCCCCTGGTTGACCCTACATGACGCTAATGGTCTAAAGATTCCATATATTGGCTATGCTCTGGTCGATTTGGTGGTAGTGAGGGTTAGTGTGCATGCATGTGGGGTAATAATTGTGAAAAATGAATGCTTGGGGCCAGGTAAGGGCATACTTGGTATGAATATTAATTCTGTCTGGGTTGCTCTCACTCAAGGGAACCATCCAGGATTGGGTGCTTTTAAGACGACCATACCACTGGTCCAAGGCCAGGCTTGGGTTCGTGCATTTACAGAGTGTCATCGCATCCTATTAGAGGGTCGCTCCCCCCACCAAGGCATGGCCAAATTATTACACCAGCAACCAGTGGTTATTCCACCCCAGACAGAGATGCTGGTGTGGACACAGGTATCTGAAGGTACCCCTAAACAGGTACCCCTAAACAGGCATGTAATGTGATCATAGGGCCCCTCCGATAGTGACCCGGAGTGGTGTGTGGGCCGCACACTGGCAGTGCTGCAAGACGGAAGGGTCCCATTGCGTCTGTGCAACCCTAACCCATACCCTGTGGAGGTCCCTCAGCGACAGCCATTGGCTCAAGTGACTGAAGTGGCTATGACTGATATTCAAGGGGAACAAGAGCTTGTCCTCAGCAGTGTGGCCGCAGATGTGGTGGAGGTAGAGGTGAGACACATTGGGATGGTGGGGGATACGGACGCAACCAAACCACATCCAGCACTGGCCCTACAGGGAGATGGCCTGATTCCAGACCAACAGAGGGATATGACCAACCAGTTGCACAACTGGTCAAAAGCATTTGCCAGCCATGATGAAGATTTTGGTTGTACTGGAGTGGTGAAACATCAAATACCCATGTCAGCACCTCCCAGTCGCAAGCGGTAGCTTTCCATTCCCCCAAGTTTGTTCGCAGAATTGAGATCTTTGTTACAGAATATGCTGACAAGTGGCGTGGTAAGAGAGGGCGCAAGCCCTTGGGCAGCTCCAATAGTGCTTGTAAAAAAAAAAGACTGAAACTGGAGATTCTGCGTAGATTACAGAAAACGAAACACCCTCACCCACAAAGACGCCTATCCATTGCCCTGTATTGAGGAGGCTTTGACTGGACTTAAATCTGCCAGATGGTATTCTACATTAGATCTTGCGAGTGGGTATTGGCAAGTGGAAATGCGCCCAATAGATAGAGAGAAGACTGCATTCACAACTCCGTTTGGGCTGTATGAATTCAATAGGATGCCATTTGAATTATGTAATGCCCCTGCTACATTCCAAAGACTAATGCAACGTTGCCTAGGCAACTTAGTAAATGATTCTTTACTGATATATTTGGGTGATGTAGTGGTGTTTTCCCCTGATTTTAACCCTCTGGAGTCGATTAACGAGTATACTTGAAGAGGTATTTTCTCCTTCCACAACCCCGAAAACTCCAACCTAAATTACACTTTGTTTTCAGCGCACAGATAACAGCAATACATCAATGTTATCTGTGAGCATGGGGTGGCTACTGATTTTGTATACAGACATGCGGTAACAACAAAAATTCCCCAGACCTTATGATAAAGATGAAAACCAGGAGTGGTGTTGGCAGCCTTTGTCGATGTTTTATACCTGCATTTCCACAACAGCCACTCCAAAATGAACTGTAACTCACGTGGCACTGCTGCACATGGTAAGACCGCCACGATCTATATGGACATCTGACATGCCAGCAGGCCTTTGATTAAACTTAACAATTGCTTTGAATCACCAAACCTATTCTGTGCTAAAGTAATCCATATGAAAACAAACATTTCCGTTTTTATACTGTGCCAGCTTCATTATGGTCTGGGGCAGTACGCCCCTCAAGTACATGCGCTATTCAAATTAGAGTTTCAGTGATTGCGCGCAGCTTGCCGTAGTCCCACACAACAGAAGATGAATGCAGCAGATTTATAGCAACTTTTTTATTTTACTGAACTGCTGGCCCTGAGATGGGCTGTGACATAATTCACCCCAAAAAGATGTATCTGTTGAGGATTAATTAATTGGATTTCCTCAGAAATAACCCATTGAAGCACTTTATTCAGCAGAGATCATTGCTGCTGTGGAACTCTTTTTATTTTTTATATACTTGCACTAACTTTTCACATAACGTGTCACATTTTACTAGTTAGGTACCCAAAGACTTTTTCCAAACTATAATTCCTCTCTAAATGTACAATCCAGAAATATGAAGGTTCAATAACAATATACCTTACTAGGACCATTCAAAAGCTTGATGTAAATAACAGTCGTGTGCCAATACCTGCACTGTAACAATGGAACAAACAATGCTATTTCCAGATACCCCAGAAAACCTGAAAAAGGGATTCCCAGCTCTTTTGGAGGTAATATAATAAATTTGTCCTACATAATGATAAACTAACGATGAGAATGTTTTTTTTTGTGTTGCGAGAATGTGTTTGATGACTATACCAAGGAGGGTCTGAAGGAGAGATATGAGGTGGTAGTCCCCATGCAAAAAAGCTCAGTTTGAAAGTCAGCTTTGATTGTACCACATGAGACTGTTTAACACCACTCACAAGTGAAGTATTATCCTTACTGTTGTGGGATAACAATATATTCTCTGCCAAGACTGGGCCAGCAAATAAACTAAGTATCTTGTATCCATTCTAACTAGTTACCCATTTGAGGTAGTTGGGGTTGACTATCTTTCCCGGGGACAGCCTGAGGACAGGTACCCCTACATCTTAGTTGTAACTGACCTGCTCTCAAAGTATGCCCTTGCAGTGCCTACGAGAGACCAGTCTGCTAATACAACAGCTCAAGCCTTGTACAACAACTTAATTCAGACCTTTGGCTGTCCCAAACGGATTCTGACAGACCGGGGGGCATCATTTGAGTCATCACTGATGAAGGAGCTTTGCCAGCTTTACGGCTTCCAGAAGAGTCGCACCACAGCCTATCATCCCCAAGGGAATGGAGCTTGTGAGAGGTTCAATCAGACCCTGTTGGGGCTGTTAAACTCCCTAGATGAGACCAGCCAAGCACAGTGGCCAAACCGGCTCCCCGCTTTAGTCCAGGCATACAATAACACCATTCACAGCACCACCGGGATGACCCCTCACTATGTGGTGTTTGGGAGGCATGCCAGGTTGCCTGTCAACTAGGCTACCGGCCTGAAACCTGAAACCGAGCCCCATGCCCTGTCAGGATGGGTGAGGAGACACCAGGAAGCTTTGAACCATGCCTATCAGACGGTAACCAGGCATACTCAGCAATGACTGGACCGGGACCAGGCCAGATACAACAGAAGAGTCAAGCTGGTGTCCCTGCTCCCAAGAGAATGAGTGCTTGTTCGCAACTTCCGCAGGAGGGAAAAAGGGAAGCTGAACCTGAGGTGGGCACCGGAACCGTATGTGGTGATCAAGTAGCTCCGGGAGAACCACCCGGTTTATGTGCTTTGACCAGCGGGTAAGGAAGCACCCACCTGCACAGTACATAGGAATAACCTCCAACCATGCCCCTTGGATATGTTGCAGCACAGGAGCCAGGAACCTAAGGAACCACGACCTCCAACATGCCGCCTGATGGAACCAATGCCCCCTAAAACCTGGTGGCTTCCTGACCAGTGACGTATAATCATCAGCTACCTACGGAAGAGTGAGACTCAGTTTTGGCCCAGCCACCTGACCCTCCAGCAGAGCCTGCAGCCCAGCATGGTGAGATTAGCTCACCTACTGTACGCCGTTCTGAGTGCCCCAATTTGGGAATGCCTCCAGCCCGGTACCGCAGTGAGTAGGGGATCGGGATGACCCCCATTAAAGAAGGGGGGAAATGTCAAATGTGTAACATTTGCCTGTCTATAGTATTGAACCCCCTTGTGTGTCATTTATTTCACTCACATAATTTATTATTTGATTTGTGTTTTTTTTTGTATATCGATCACTGATTGCTGTTTCGCTGGTTGTTTAATTGTGGGCCTAAATACTCATGAACAGTTATGATTAACAGACCCCACCCTCTCTCTTTGACATTGGCAGCGCTACTCTGACTAATGACTTGTTGATTAAGGACAGGTGCGGCAGTTTGCTTGATAAGAAGTGACAAGCAAGAGTGTGGACGGCAAAGGTGTGCAGGGAAAGGCACACACACGGCGAGTTGAACCTTTTACGGGCAGGAGTACGCTGGGTTTGATGACAGAAAGTTATAGCCGGACGAGCAGTGGGCACGCTTCTGATTACAACCCATCCATGGAGATAAGTGAAGCAGAACGGAAGAGGGATGCAGATGTTCGTGCGGTGGATTCAACGCCTGATTTGAGCTAAGTAAAGGAAAGTTGTCCTGCCTATCAACTTATGTGGGTGCGTAAGAACTAGGCTCGTGTTTTGTGTAAGACTAAGGGTTGCTTTCACTTCTCCCCAGTGCTGTCGCTGTTTATATTGGATCGCGGCGCTGCGTGAAGGGACAAACTAACTAGATTGCCTCGTCTGAACCAGCTTCCCCTTCCGCGGCCCACTGGCCTATTGAACTTTCATATAAGGCAAGGGACCTTGAATGTGGTTTGGGATTTGACTGAAGACTGTCGTACTTTTTGTCAATGCATTTGATTTTTATGCTGGGTTGATGATTTTATATACTGATATAGGACAGGATTCGGATTTTGAATCTAAGCTGATGAATTGTGCTGTAGCATTAGCTGACCAGTGAGTTGCCTTTTCTTTTTACTTTTTATTCTGTTGCCAATTTTATCATTGTAAGCAAATTGCTATTAAATAAATTGTATAAATTCTGGAAGGGGTCGTTGTCCTTTACATGTCAGTGGAGGAATGAAATGCTGGTATAACTAAGAATCTCACATTCCAGTGTGACATACACTCCAAAGAGTAAGGAATAACTTGAAATCGTATCGCATATGTATATGACAATAGTTTCTCTCAAATGAAACGGTCAAATGCTCATGAAGAGACTGCTCATGAGCAGTTCTAGAGATTGTTTATGTTCATGTACTCATATATTGAGGCGGCAGATGCTGAAATCACCGCAAGCGTCACGCGCACTTCAAGCATGTGTAGTAACCCAAACAGCGCGTCTGCTCTGCGTCTTTCATTCATACAGAACATGCAGGACTCATATTTAAATAGTCTTTTTGTTGCTTAATATTTACAGATACTAGTCCATATTGCGCTTTGATTTAAGTGTAATGACCTACTTTTGATTAGGCTAATTCACCCAAACTTTGACAAATTCCATGAAGTTACGTGTTAAACAGTAAATTCCATTTTTATGACTGGATTCACGCAATACACTGTAAAAAATGACCATGATTTTAACGGTAAAAAACTGAAAATGCTACAGTACAAACTTGTTAAATGGTTAACAGTAAGTTCCTGTAAAATTTACAGGGAAAAACCGTAAACTGACGTTCCCAGAATTCTCTGTGTTGCATTTCAAATTTTGTTTGAATTTGATATTTTTTCTTTGAAAAAACTATGTTCTTCCTAGTATTTCTCTCGCTCTCTCGCGCTAATCTCTCCCGCAACCTCCTCTGCCGCTCCTTCACCCCAAAGTCCTTTTATAAGCCGCATTCCTGCTACCTGTCCCAATCACCGATCGCCACCCTCTCATCGCACACCAGTTACTCGTTTCTTCATTTGATCCGGGCATCTGAGCATAGCTCATGGGGCAACCGGAACCGGCCAGGTGTCACACCGGAACTACTCCGACAGGGAAACATCCTCGGCGAGAAGTGGTTCTGCCTGTCTCTCGTCACCCCGTGACACTATTCAAAAAGACATACACAATGAGTGATTATGACATGATAGTCAAATGTGTGGGTTACATACATGATATGGTGTTATGTATACGAATTATATTTGCTCATAAGTCCTTTTAGCATCATTTTTACACTGCTAAGCAGGTGTAGCATGTAGTTTATATAAAAAGATACAAATAATATATTTCTGCCTCGTTATTTGTCAAAATCCACATTAGATTGCAGGTCGTTGCAAACACTTGGTAGTGCATTAAAAGAATGTTATGAGCAAAAGCATATTATTAATCTTATAAATTTTAGCTTGATGGTAATTGCAATGCAGCTGTTACCATGCTACGATTATATTTCATGATATTTTTTGTCAAAAGAAGAATTCGCAAAAGGTCCTAACACTATATTTTGATGGTCCCTTTTGAACATTCTGCTAACAATACGTAATGCTGCACCTACATGTCTACTAACTCTCATCAGAATATTAGTAGGCTGTTTGCTTAATATCTGCTAACTCTATTGTCATGGTCTCCTAACAGACATTTGTAACTTTAGCACACGTTTATCCAAAGTTTAGCTCTAAGACTAATTAAACCCACCTAAACCAGCTAAAAGTCCTCTAGGTGCTTTATGTTATTATGCAACCATGGTTCCCCAAGGGAATCTGTAGCTTGCATTTCAAATTTTGTTTGAAATTGGACACATCCTGAAATAAAGAAACACTTTGGGGAACGCCCCTGTGTAACCGTGTTTCTGAAACACATGTAAATTGCAATGTAATCCAATGGAGCAGCGAGACATCACAAGCAAATATGACGTGAGAAAACCAGGAAGTAAAAAAAAGCGCATCCGGCAGAACAAGTCAGTAGCCCACTTTCGATGAATAGCATGCCCTGCAGGTCCCCAAACATGATTACAGTTAGGTATAGACATCCCATTACTCAGGGAAGTCCTTTTAGGGAGTAAACTAAAAGATTAGCCTTTTAGTTTAATCAATGTACACAACTATCCTGCATCTCATTCCCCCTGGACCCATGGTTTTCATAACTTGGAGACCTTCCCCTTCAGGAACTGTACCAGTTGCATTGAAAAAAAAAGCTTCCACTTTATTTTAAAGCTTCCTTTTAACACTTCAACTTGTAAAGGCCATCAACATGTTTCCTTAGAATGTGTTTATTTGCTTGAAAACAAAAATTAACTGGAGTATTGTTTGTCTCAAATTTTTTTACTCTGGACTGGAGTATTGTCTCAACAACCTATAAGTAACTTTGCAAGTACATGTCAACTTATTCTAATCTTTGCTCTAATGAGAGTTAGTAGACATGTAGCTGCAATGTTACTTATAGTCAACAGAATGTGTTAAAGGGACCATCAAAATAAAGTAAAACCTAAAATATTTAATGGTTTCTGGACTGATTTTCAATAAAAGATGGGTAAAAATATATTGGGATCAAATCAATGTAATTCCAGAATAAAAATAAATAAAAGCTGTATAAAACCTAAAGTATAATGGTTTAATGTCTCAGACCTGGAAGAAGTATGTAATAAACACACACACACACACACACACACACACACACACACACACACACACACACACACACACACACACACACACACACACACATCATGTAGTGTGAAACCACCAGAATCTAAAAAAAGAAAAGAAAAGAAAAAAAAAGAAAAGAAAAGAAAAGAAAAGAAAACAGAAAAGAAAAGAAAACAGCACTGCCGTTTTTTGGTCATACCACCCAGCTCTTTCTTTAACAGTACAGGAGATTTAGAGAACATTGTTGACTGCCATGCTATTCAGAATGTGTACCTGGTCCCCGAAAATGTTAATTTTTGCTGTGTTCCCAGTCACATTAAACTGCATTTAAACTAAAATTATATGTGAGGTTAATCAATGTGCACTAGTACTACATGAATTCTTTTTTATTTTTGCCCAAGTTCACCAAATGCAATTATGGCCACTGACTACATGAAAAATGAACATTTTGTCATTAATCACTTACCTCCATGTCGTTCCAAAACCGTAAAAGCTTCGTTTCTCTTTGGAACACAATTTAAGATATTTTGGATGAAAACAGGGAGGCTTGTGTCTGTCCCATAGACTGCCAAGTAAAATATACTGTCAAGGTCCAGAAAAGTATGAAAAGCATTGTCAGAATAGTCCATCTACCATCAGTGGTTCAACCATAACATTATGTAGCAACGAGAATACTTTTTGCACGTGAATAAAACAAAAATAACAACTTTACTCAACAATTTGTCTCCTCCGTCACTCCACATCAGCGTAGCGCCATTTTGGCGAATCTGAGCTATACACAGACAGCATATGCTCTTCAGTGTCAGCCGTGCCACAGGATGTGCTGTTACGGTTGAACCACTGATGGCAAGGACTATTCAGACGAACACGTATGCCTGACCAAAGTTCTTGTGGGAGGAAGAATTTATTGAAACAAAGTGTTCTAATTGAGTATTCTAAACAGAGTGTTCCGAAGACGAACAAAGCTTTTACGGGTTTGGAACGACATGGGGGTAAGTGATTAATGACAAAAAAATTATTTTGGGGTGGAGTTTCCCTTTAAGATTCTTTGAAGGACTAGATGCTAACATCACTGCTGAAGAGCTGCTACACTACTGACTTCAATAAATTCTTCTCCCTATAACAACTTTGGTCAAGCGTACTTGTTTTATGTATTAGAGAAATATATTGGCAAGCCACTCAAACGATTGCTCAGCCAAATACAGCCAAATCTAACAGCATATTCAACTGAAGGCCCTGTCAGTACGCATTAAAGGCAAAGTTACAGTATATTATGAATATTTATTGAGAAGAAAGATATCGACACAAAGTACATTGTACCTAATACTGAATACAATTTCTTAGATGGTGTGTGACAAATTTAGAAGCAAATGGGTCTGCATTATAATAAAATACTGGCACAAATTCTAAATTGAGATCAAGGTGAAGAGTAAACTTCTGCTAAAGAAATAACTTCTGCTAAGTTGGAACATTGCTCCTAATAGATAGCGCATGTCACATCAGTTTTGTAAGTTGTTCTTGTATTTAATTTGGACCTGTTCCTTGGGTCAGGTCAGACCACCTGCTAATAAGCCCAGGGGGGATAGGGGTAGTTCTGAGGGCATTTGGAACACTCCCTGGCGCGGCGGTTCCCCCACCCAAGACCACTGATAGTGGCCTACCCATTTCTAGCACATACCACCTTACATTGACTAATTGATTCCCCAAAAATGGTAATTGCTTGGCTCATGAGTGACCAACCGAGTATAATCTAAAATGCATA
This sequence comes from Cyprinus carpio, assembly GCF_018340385.1. Lineage (NCBI taxonomy): Eukaryota > Metazoa > Chordata > Actinopteri > Cypriniformes > Cyprinidae > Cyprinus > Cyprinus carpio. The sequence goes on from NC_056588.1 coordinate 18,881,914, forward strand.
ATATTGTACATTCAGTCCTGCACTTCCACTTACGATTTACTTTAGCTATTTAATTTTATTTATTTTGCATTCCAAATTCACAAATGTATAATAAAAAATTATAGTATTAACCTGGTATGGCAAGGAACACTAAAAAAAAGCAAGTCTTTGCCAATCCTTCGGAACCAGAAGGGGGAGGAAGGGTGGTGAACTTGATAGTAAAGGCATTGCAGGAAAAAAAAGAATTGGGGACACCTTTAGGACAGAGGATGCAACCCATGTTTCACAAGGTGACAACATAAGGTGCCAAGATATCTACTATGCAAAAATATTCACTAATTTGACCTAAAAGGGCTACAATTCCCAGAAATCTGAACATTGGTAGACAGTCGATATATCTATTACAGTCACCAAATCAAAATCAATCAATTTTTTCTTAGACAAATTAGTCTTCATAACTAGGTTTCTAAAGATCAGGTGTTTTTGAACTTATGCATTTCTAATGGAGCTTAATGAACATTGAAATAATGATTAACACTAACAGTGTCTGTGTAAATTAAAAAGTTATTACCCTCCATGTGCGATTGATCAAGGCATTTTGCTAAGGTCAAAAAAGCCCTATGTATAACCCTTCAACACCTTTCAGCCACAGAGATTCATTTTCCCAGTCTTTCTTGTACCTTCTCTTTTTAATGATGGCGGTGCCTCAGGCATTTGAATGCTTTGGAAAGCGTCATTAAAACTCCCAGTTTTTGCTTAATCTAAAGTGCGCTGTCATGACAACAACGAAAACCCAGACAAGCGCTGCTCAGCAGTTCAACTGCGGGGTGGGTGTGGCAACAGTAGCGTGCTGAACTGTCAAGTACTCGAGTTTGGTGCCTGGGGCTTGAGATTATAGAGCGATCCCCGCTTTTTGATCAAGCATTTTTCATGAGGACGGTCTCAACCTCGTCACGCATGAATTGGGACTCAAAAACGCTGTGGGGGAAGCGCTATGCGGGAAGGTTCACCCCTACTTGGGTCAGATAAAGGTTTATAGGATCCAGAACACATGGAAAGATGGTTCTTGGAGAATGTAGAGGTTTAAGGAGGAACACATGGAAAGATGGCGAGATGTGGTGAGGTGGAAGGTTTAGCCTGTAGATGACTTCGTTGAGTTGCCTCTGCACAGTGAATGGACCTATGTTGAGAGGTGTTGGTTTACGAAACTTCTGGCCTGGTTGGTAGTGAGGGGTTGGTGTTCTTCAGGTGTCAGCTTGCCTCTTGTGTTTCCGCACTGCATGTTGGAGATGCAGCTGAGTCTCATACTCTCTCGCTGTGCTGGACCCAGTGGTTGACAGCTGGAACCTCTGAGGGCTCACCCAACCAGGTAAATAAAGGAGGTTGGTACCCAAGTATACATTGGAAGAGGGTGAGCCCTGTGGTGGAATGTCTTAGAGAGTTCTGGGTGTACTCCGTCCACGGAAGGAACTGGCTCCAGTTGTCCTGGTTCTGGCGGCAGTAGGACCTCAGGTACCTCCGATTTCCTGGATCTTTCGCTCAGTCTGGCCATTAGTTTGAGGGTGGCAACCAGAGGAGAGGCTTACTGACACTCCCAGAAAGAAAGCCTGCCATACACAAGAGATGAATATGGGACCACGATCTTCAGAAAGGGTGAAGTGACAGAATACATTTTGAAAGAGTGCTTCAACAGCTTTGAAGGCAGTGGGTAATCCTTTGAGAAGGAAGAGTGCTTCAACAGCTTTGAAGGCAGTGGGTAATCCTTTGAGAAGGATGAGTTTACGTTGTAAGAAGATGGAAAGTCAGTCATGAAATTGATGACCAGATGAGACCATGGACGGTGTGGAATGGGCAGAGGAACCAGCTTTGCTTCAGGAAGTCTCCGGGGAGTGTTGGTAATGGCACAGACTTGGTGTACCTTGGTGTATCGTGGGATATGGTGGGCCATGGTTGGTGATGATTTGTGAGCGAGAGGGTACACTGACTACCTGAGTGTCCAGAGCCCAGAGACATATGAGCTGAGTCCATGAGGGGAAGACGATAGGTTTGTGGTACGTAGAGGAGCCCCTCTGGACCTCCCGGCGGAGCAGGTTCGGAGTGGTTAGCTTGGGTAATTTGCTCATCAATGGACTATTGGATTTGGCTGACAATCATAGCTGGAGGGAGGATAGGTTCTGGAGAAGTGTTTTCAGGATCAGGTTGAGAAAGGCGTGACAGGGCATCAGCCCTACTATTCTTATTTTCAGGTCAATATGAGACAGTGAAATCAAATCTGATGAGGAATAATGCCCACCGGGCTTGACGTGGGTTCAGTCTCTTAGCATCATGCAGATATTCGAGATTCCTGTGATCAGTGATGACCTCAAAATGGTGATTCGCTCCCTCCAGCAAGTGTCTCCACTCCTCTAGAGCTAGCTTGATGGCTAGGAGCTCACGATTTTGGATATTGTATTTCAGCTCTGCCAGGGACAGCTTCTTGGAAAAGAAGGCGCATGGAAGGAGTTGTGAAATCACCCTGCCGCTGCGCTGAAACACAGATTTGTGGAGTTAAGATATGTACAGTCATTCACCGCTGGGCATGGTGGTTGAACTGGGCAGGCGGTGATGACATGACCCTCTCGAAAAATGTCGCTGAAATAAGGCCATAAAGCCCATACTGAATTATTCTGACTAATACTTTTGAGAAATCAGACTTGTAGGCTAGAATATTTACATCAACATGGTGTGAAAATCATTCTGCATACTCATACACAGAAAACAATATAATGATTTAAATTTTCTAGTTTTATGCGAGGGGGTTCTGAATACTATATAGTGATTCACACCTGAGAGACAAAGGGGTAAGAGAGACTTTGTGAGGAGAATGTGAGGAGATTGAAAAAAAGGGTTTTTTAAATTATTAGCATTATATTTACAGCACAGTATAATCAAAACACACATAATGAAGGTCAAAGACACATTATTGTGCACAATGATCTAACCACAGAGATGTGAAAAGACTTTGAGTCATTCCTGAAAACAGATCAACAAGTGAAACAAGTAAACCATACCTGATATTTAAGTGTTTGCTGCTTCTTTCCATGGACTCAAGAAATATAAAAAACATCATCCGTAGTCAAGGAGCTTGTTTTACCATAGAATATCAGTGTAGTTGAACATCTGATGTTGGTACAGTGCTCTCAGAGGAAAACAGTTTGAAGAGACTCAAGTGAAAGTCAAGAGGATTCATCTGTGTTGCAGGTATCTGATCACTAAAAAACAAACAACCTATGAGCATATTCATATCAGGAGCATCTGTATATATACATAGATTTTGTAGTCATAGACTCCAAGCATGCTTTTATAATTGTACAGATAGATTTTATGTATAGTATGTTTTGATTTTTTAGTTATATTTCATAGTTGTATTTGTGTGATTTAATAGTATGATATGATTTTCTAGTCATAGACTAGAATGCTTTGTACTATCCTAAAAAAAAAAATTTTTTTTATATGTGAGAATATTTTTTTTTTTTTGTGGGTTATTATAATATTTTTTTTGTGAGAGTTTTAATAATAAACATGGTGGGATTGTTTTTAGACTCTTAGCATTTAATAATAAACATGGTCCAATCATTCTTAGACTCTTAGCATTATTAAATAGAGCATGAAAAACATCATTGTGTCATAAGAAATTTAGATACAATGAACTTTCTATCATATTCAAAATGTTTCAATTTTTTAAACATTTAGTCAGGAATTATAGTTTGGGAAAAACCCAACTAGTAAATGTGTTAGTTTATTTCACAGTAACATGTGAACTAATGCAAAAAAGTAAACATTACTTACTCCTCAAATTGATTGCCACTGGATGAATTAGTGCATGGCGTCTTGTTCTTTTTTGATTTTAAATCTGAGTTATTAATTATCATGTGTTGGGACTTCTGAGGTAAATTCTGTGTTTTTTCCTCTCAGCGCATCTTCTTCTGAGACAAATCCTAGCTTATTCTTCTCAGCACATCTTCTTCCAGAAACGAACATTCACCGCGATGAACTTGAGTATTCTCACGCTTTGTTTAAGTTGGGCGTTTACATGTGCGTGCGCCTCATGTGGATATTTACATATGAAGGGCGCAAGCCGCTCGTGGTCGGGATCACAACAGAGATAATGAGTTTATACGGGAAAGACTGAACATCTATAAGACTTACTTCATTTAAAAGTAGACATGCCAAGCTTTCTATAGATGTATTTGTCATGTCTCTGTGTAAAATATTCGCTGAGTTTCAGTTCATTTTAGTGAAGCCTTTCAGATGGATGTTTGCAGAGACAGAGAAGACAGAGAATGCACCCTGTATGTTTTCTTTATTTTACAAAAGCACAAAGTTTTGTTGTTATTGTGAGTTTACACAAAAGTAGACACGTAAAGGTTTTGAATGATATATAACACTTATTTGTGACCAAAATCAGTATTTTTAGTGTCTTTCGCCCTTCTGTGTCTTTCTGATCTTAAAAAAATGAGCTGGTTGCACCAGCATGACCGTTGACCCCCAAGTGGCCGAAGAAGGCTGAAAGTGATGTAGTTACTGGAGAATTGGACTGCTACAGAGATTAAGCCCACTGAAGAGTGCGACCAGGAAGCAGAAAGATGACAATCGCCACTTGGGCGTGATCGCTGATGAACTGGTGAGACTGCATTTCTAAATATAATAAACATTGTAGGATGAACCCGCTGCAATCCTCCGCCTCACCGGTGAATGTCACTGGTCAAGCCATGGGACTGGCAAAGGCAGCAGGCAAAATAGCTGGTTGCAGGAGTGATTGTTGTGCGGCTTGTACGAGGTCGGCTGGAATTGCAAATGAAGTGGCAGACGTGGAAGGCTGGAGAGACAGACAAAAGGCATTAACCAGATCAGTGAAAGTATCCGTGGAGCTCTGCATTAGGTCTTGGCTGTGTTCCAGTCCATTTTTTTATGTCCTTCACTCGCAAACTTCCCTCTGTCTCGTTTACTCAGATGTACGTCATTGATTACATTGCATGAGTGCCCACTTGTGGCGGAACCTTTGTAATGGGCTGAACTGGAACGTCCTAAGCCCTTGAATCAGCGGTTCAGTTGGTTTATTGTTTACATTTTTCCCCTTATGAATTTGTTTGGTGCAGCATTCTATATGTATATAGGTATGCCTGGGCTGTTATAAAAGTTTTAAAAAATCATTTATATATTATAGACTTGTTTTGGGTGGAGATAAATGAAATGTGATCTATGATAAAATCATAGTCGTTTTGCATTGTGGTCTATAGAGCGGCCTGAAGTATGCATAAGAAGCAGACTCGCTGCCTCTGTCAAAATCGAGGGGTCGCGGGTATGTCCATGTAAACTTCCCTCGTCCACTTGACGAAGTGGAACGCACTTCAAAATGGCAGCAGGGGTTCCCTTAGGGAAGTTTGCGAGTGCATGTCTAAAAGTGAACTGGAACACAGTCCTGGTCTTCTGTCATACAACAGAAGGATACTGACAGGTAAGCTGTATAAAACACAGAGTTTATTGAACAGAGGCACGGAACTGGACAGGAATGCAGACTGGTGAGTAGATGACAATATGCAGAATGTATGTAGACTTAGCTTGTAATAATAGTAAAGTCTCTCTTGCAGGAGAACGGATCTGAAGCAGGGCAGATGACGGATGACAGAAGACACGTTAGGATTCCAGTGGGCAGGTAAGTAACAGGTAAGGAGTCTTTAGTATTCATAAGGACAATACCAGACAAGGGAATGCAGGAGAAGTGTCTCTTTATAGTGAGTGTTAATGATGAGGTGAATCAAAATTCTGGGGAAAGTGAACGAATGGGTGGAGCGTGCTGATTTGATGACAATGGGTTGTAATTGGTCTGTGATGGTTGTGACTCCATGACAACAAATCATTTATTAACCATTAGTTCATGTTTAGTGTAGTCAAACATAGTCAAGTGTTTATAAATGTTTGCTATCAGTCATTTAGTACCTTTATGGGAACTGGACTTTTAGCTGCTGTAACAAAGTTTCAGTAAAAGGTGATAAGTTAAGAGTAGTTATATTCTTGGTAAAAAAAATAAAAATAATAAAAATAAAAAAACCTGGCAACACATAGCAACAAGGACAGCAGAGAAAAACTTTGTGTTTATTGACACAATTACAGATTTATTATCAAATAGAGGTTACACTTTATCTGGATAGTCCACTTTATTCATTCTACTAACTTTAAGTAACTTTGCAACTGCATGTCATATAACTCTCATTAATTTGCAACTACATGTCAGGTAACTCTCGTTAGACTTAGTAGACTGTTGGGTTATGGTTAGATTTAACAGAATAAATATAAGTTATTAGTTATAAGAAGTTATAAGTCTAATAATAAGTTAATAGAACAATATATAATGTATGTTATTTATGAATGACAATTATAAAGCACTTTTAAATTCATTTGTAAATTTGCATGATCATATATGAATTTAAAGTTTAATAACACCTGTAAACATTTGAATTTACATGAACTGTTGATTTGTTAATAATTGTTTAAAGGGAGCCTAACACACATAGTTTCACCCAATCTCATGTTAAGTTAAGTTAAGTGTAGTACTGCATCCTTCATATCTCCAAAAAGTCTTTAGTTTTATCATATTTATAAAAGAAAGTTACAGCTTTACGATTCTCTCCGGAAAAAGCCGAGCTCCTGGAGGCGTGCCGTGGGCAGAGCTAAAGAGTGACGAGCACTTGGGTGCCAAATGCCAACAGAACAGCCATTTGATGCATTTGTTTCACTTACCGTCTGCAGTTCTGAATCATGCCGGGATCTTTTATAGCTGGGACCGCTCCATCCTTCAGTATCAAATGCTGTGCAAATCCAGCATCGAACTGGGCCTTGTTTATAAAACATTCGTCAACAAAAAAACTCCATTGCTGCCTCGGAAAAACAAACTGTATCAAAGTTATCTTTCCCTTACAACTAAAAACACACTTCTTTGGATTGGAGACATTCTTCCCGAACGAGTCCTGTGCAGCGCTCTGGTTGATGTGTGCATGGGTGCGCTCTTCCATGAGAAATGCCCTTCCGTGAGAAATGCCCAATGAATGTAAGGTGTTCATAAGTAGTTTAAGTCTTGTATAGGTATTGTAGAGAGAAAATAGAGAAAACTCTCAGAAACTTGTACGAACCCTGAAGTAAGATTTTTGCCACAGAAATACTCCGCCATACGTCCAATTGTTTTTTGAAACTTTGTCCATGCCTAGCATGAGAATCCAACTCTTTAACAGTTTAAACAACGTTCAGTGACTTGAGTTTTGTACACCAACCACTGCACCTCAAAAGACCCCTCTGTCAAGCTCCTGAAGTTCGCAGATGACACCACAGTCATCGGCCTCATCCAGGACGGTGACGAGTCTGCTTACAGACAAGAGGTTGGGCAGCTGGCTGTCTGGTGCAGTCTTAAAAACCTGGAGCTGAACACTCTCAAAACAGCGGAGATGATACTGGACTTCAGGAGAAACCCCCTGCACTCCCCCTACTCACCATCATGAACAGCACTGTGGCTGCAGTGGAGTCATTCAGATTCCTGGGAACCACCATCTCTCAGGACCTGAAGGGGAAAATCACATTGACTCCATTGTTAAAAAGGCCCAACAAAGGTTGTACTTCCTTCACCAGCTGAGGAAGTTTAACCTGCCACAGGAGCTGCTGAAACAGTTCTACTCAGCCGTCATTGAGTCTGTCCTGTGTACTTCAGTAACTCTCTGGTTTGGTTCAGCTACAAAATCAGACATCAGAAGACTACATAGAATGGTTCGGACTGCTGAAAGGATTATTGGTACTCCCCTGCTAACCCTTCAAGAACTGTATACGTCCAGAGTGAGGAAAAGGGCTCAGAAAATCACTCTGGATCCCTCACATCCAAGTTACCCACTTTTTTAAACTTTTGCCATCTGGCCGGTGCTTCAGACGCAAATACCACGGAGAGCCGCAAATACCAGGACAGTTTCTTCCCCAGGCAATCACAAGAACATTAAATGTTTTCCCCACTTATGCAATAAAAATTTTTGTTTCCTAGTTCCCTGTTTCTTTCTATGCCATTATAATTATAGAACAACTGTTTCCAAATAATTTATTTTTGATTTTTTGCAGTAATCTGATAAACATTACTGATGAAGATCTCATATTCATTTGAAAAGAATATTGTAGATTTTGGTTTATGTCACTAAAACAAATTCCTTGTATGCGCAAGCATACTTGGCAATAAGGCTCTTTCTGATTCTGATTCTGATTCAGTTGGTTCATTAGTAAACATTTACAAGTACATTACTTTATTCATGTAGCTATTTGGATATTAACTAATGACCTGTTAAATATCATATACTATATTATATAAAGTTTGTTAATGACTTGAATGTTAATGACTTGAATGTTAATGACATTATTATAAAGTGTTGCTAAAGTAAGCAATGTTTCATTAGCAAACATTTACAAGTTTATTACCTCATACATGTAGCTGTTTTTATATAGGCCTATATTAACTAAGGATCTGTTAAATATGATAATGTTTGTTAATGATTTATTAATGAAAATTATTATAAAGTGACACCAGAGCGGAATAACCCAAAACCTCAAAATTGACCAGTACATTTAACAATGTTTTTACCTGTATTGTCTTGCCTTAAAATCATATTTAGCTGGTTCAGATGTACTTGCAGACAAGTAGAACTCCAGAAATAGCACTGAGCACCTCTGATGTAACATGTGAGCTCCCCCATATAAAATTTATCCCAAAACCATGGAGTTACTATTATGAAAGTCAACCATGGTTTTAATACAAATAAAACAAACAAAAAACATGGTTACTATTGTTAAACCATAGTTTAACCATTGTATTTCAAGTAAAACTGTGAAGCAATGGTTACTACACTTTTACTAAAATAAAACCATGGTTAATTTTCATAAGGGTAGGTAGTTAGCAAGAGATGGCAAAACAAAAATCAGGATGAAACCAGAAAGAAAAATGTCTTGGTTACCTACGTAACCCTTGTTCCCTGATGGAGGGAATGGAGATGTTATGTCTTGACGACATTACGTGTCTTACATGGGAGCCCCATTCACTCTTTCCCCACCAGCATTTTTGATCATTAAAAAAAAAAAAAAAAAAATCATGGCCTCCAAAATATTTTGTTGTATGAATATCTGAACATGCAATACATCAACATAAAGAACAAAGAAATCTGTTTTATTCTAGCTTTAAGGTTTCTTTTTTTTTATCAACACTTTAATGTAGATAAGTAAAAAAAAAAAAGCAACATTTTGTTCAAAAAGCTGAGAAAATCCCATTTTTATCAAAGACTACATCTGGATCATATTCAGATCGATGATCAAAGCATAGGTGCAGTAGATCGCTTCCATCAACACCCCCAAAGCTTCACAGTCCTCTACCACTTCAGGTATCCCCATTAGGCAGTTTTCATTTATATGCTGTTTATTGTTGATGATCGCATTATTTTTCACTTGCATATGAGATCGCTCGTTTCTGTGTCTTCCTAGTCTGTGTTTTTGATCAGGAGTTTGCCGTTACCACTTGTGGCACTGCAAATGTTGACAAGCCGTGGGGTGTCAAGCAAATGCTAATGCAGAAGAGCAAATTCACTGACGCTGGTGCTGAAGGGGCCAAAGGTGAGTACATCGCTGCTGGAGAAGGCCATGCTGCTGTCCTGTCCACAGAAATTCTTTAACAGAACAGAAACGTTGGGGAAGTGTGCTTAGGTCCAAGAGATAATGCTGCTACAGAGACCACATTCTACCCATAGAGAGGGGACATGTGGAGATACTAATATGGACTGACCCCAGGGGGGCAGTACTACATATGGAATAGGTCTCTGAGGTAAGTCCTACCTGGGAGTAGGGATGGAGCTACTACCAACAGAGACAGACAGCAGAACTGTCCAGTAGAAGACACAGGTTTACCATAAGGGAAACCTTACTGTGGAAGAATACACATCTGGAATTACCCGCAGGGAATCACACAGATGGGACATCTGTTACAAGTTACAAATCACCAATTACAAAACGACTTGAGTAAAAGTCTAAGAGTATCTGATTTTAGCAGTATTTAAGTATTTTACTCATACTGAATGTATAGGCTCAAAGATGCACTAGTCCTTAACATCTTAAAGAAATGCCAGTGAAAAACAAGAAACAGTTGATTTGTGAGGAGAACAATCATCTTTATTTTGTATAATTAAAATAAAACTGAACACATTAAATTCCAAGAAATCAAAGTCAACACAAGCGCCTCTTAAACGTCTACAGACATCCAAGTCTCAGTGAAGCACAAGTGCTCACAAAGGGCAGAAGTAAACCAATATCCTTTCAAAAATGTAGTGAAGTAGAGAGTAAAAGTTGCTAATATATCTTTGAAACTCAGTAAATCTACAGCCAAAAAAGATACTCAAGTACAGTAACTAATTACATTTACTCAGATACACTCTAAAAAAGGTGCCAGGAAGAACCAAAAAGGGGGTTTAAAGGCGATGTCATAGAAAAACCTTTTTTTGGTTCCCTGAAGAACAATTTTGTGAAAGGTTCTTTAAAGAACCATTTTTTTTCTTGGTGCCTTAAAGAACCTTTTCTGTTACTACAATGAAAGGAAGTTGGGAATGGAAAAACAAACAAACAAACAAAAAAAAAACTTGTTAAAGGTTCTTCAAAGAACAATATCATCACATTTATCATATTATAATTTTTCTTTGTTAATAAAATAATTTAGAAAATATAAAGTAAATCTGGAAAAAACATGACTTGACAAAATATCTAATGTTTATTGCATTTACAGTATACATCAATGCAGTATACATCATACCTTAATAATGTGTGTTTGTGTGTTTAATAAGGATGTGCACGAGTACTAGAGTACTGCATTCATAGTTTTCATGATCGATAATCGCTGTCAAGTTCGAGAACTCAATAATATTTTTCTCTTTTTCTGATTGGTTATTTCAGCATTTTGGGAGTTACCTGAGCTTTGACTGGTTAGTACAGCATGTCATCCAGATGGTCAAAATAAAGACCTATCAGTACTTGAAATGAAAAATTGACACAAATACCCATCCCTAGTGTGTAATGCAGTGAATACAGCAGGTTAATGTCAGTAGATCATCCACTACTTTTTCATACAGTGGAAACCGCCACTAGTTCAAAGAGTTCCCACTTTCACAGTCCTTCTGATGAATGGTTGAGTCATAAATAAATAAACAAAACACACCTACATTAGTTTCTCAATTTTCATAGTTTTAGAATAGGTATAATGATGCAAAATAACAAAACACACCTACATTAGTTTCTCAATTTTCATAGTTTTAGAATAGGTATAATGATGCAAAATAACAAACAAAGTTAAGTGTTTGTAAGTTCATCCATTCATCTATTCACTCTCCAAACCACTTATACTCTGTAGGGTTGTGGGGGCTGAAGCCTATCCCAATTTTATGGTAGGTTACCTCTCAAAAGTTTGGAAACATAACAATGTTTTAATGTTTAAAAAAAGTATTCTGCTTACCAATTCTGCTTTTATTTAATCAAGAATACAGTATTTGTATATAGAAAAATAGTAATATTGCAAAATACTATTACAAATTAAAATAACTGTTGTCTGTTTTAATAAATAGTAGAAATTTAATTTATTCCTGTGATCAAAGCTGAATTTTCAGCATCATTGCTCCAGTCTTCAATGTCACATGATCTTACAGAAATCATTCTTATATGTTGCTTTGCTGCTTAAGAAACTTTTCTTATTATTAATAGCTACAGTTGAAAACAGTTTTTTCTTCTAAACTTTTTTATGGAAGTGGTGATACCCTTTTCAGGATTCTTTGATGAATAGAAAGTTCAATGAACAGCATTATTAAATAATTTAGTAAATATAAATCTTTTCCAACATTATAAATGTCTTCACTGTTACTTTTGATAAATTTAATGCACCTTTGATTAATACAAGTTTTTTTAACCTTACCACAAATGATTGAATGCTAATGATTTCCATAATGTTTTAATCAAAAACTGTTTTCAACATTGATAATAATCAGAAATCTGCATATTAGAATGATTTCTGAAGGATCATGTGACACTGAAGACTGGAGTAATGATGCTGAAAATTTACTTAGAAAAGAGGTATTTTAAATTGTGATAATATTTTACAATATTTCTGTTTTTACAGCATTTTAATCAAATAAATACAGTTTGTGTCACTCATGTTTGGATGTCAAACCTTCCTAAAATAATTTTAATAACAGATGCATGGTGATATAAGCAAATATGTTGTGTATGTTGCATATGAATATAGTTGATGAGCTTTCTCAGCTTATGTTTTCTACATTTTTGCCAGCAATATGGTTTCAGCACATTTTCGTGCTACGTGTAAGTGACATCACCGATTAACAGTACAGCACATATTTTAGGATAAATAAGTAAGCTAACTTCCAATAAATCATTGAGAAACTGCCAGCAAAACCTTTACAAAGCTATCCAAACCTCTCATCTGCACATAAAGATGTGATAAAAAGCCCAAACATTCATAAAAATTTGCCTATCTCTTTGGAAAACAGTTTAGATGCTAACAGACTTTTTCTATGAAGTAAATATTCAACAGAAGTGTATCAATTACAAGAGAAGTGTCAAATACAGTTGTTTGCAGGGACGCCGCTATGTTTTCGGGCCCCCACTGTGATCGGGTCCCCTCCTGTGAAACTCGTGAGAGATTAAGTTTTGCTGCTTGTTAGTTGCTGTTGCCGCCCCGTTTCCATGGTAACTCCCTCTGCTCCAGTGTTTGAATGCGACTCCAGTGTTCAGCACACACACCCATTAAAATACATCAAATTCACACAGCATTTACAGTACATAAATAAACATCTAGAATTTACATACACAAAACTACATAAACAATTTAAAATCTCTTTAAATTATTATTAAATCACGAATTTAAATCTAATTTCGAAATTTTATGACCCATTCATACACTGTAAAATCTAATTAGTCAGGCTTACTTAAAAAAGCATGCAAACCGATTGCTTTTCAAGTAAAGTTGAATAAGAATAGTATGTTGTACTGACAGCTGCTTAGGTATAGTATAGTTCACTTACACGAGAGCTCTAGAAACTAAAAAAAAGACTGTAGGGAGTACTTGATCATTTACTTTAGGTTTATTCTTGACTTGGTATAGCTACTCAGAATTACTAACTCCCAGAGTGCATAGCGGCATGAATAAATTATGCAATTGCTTTGTTTTACTGATTTTTTTTTTTTTTTTTTTTAGGTTTTTTTGTCAATTTTATTTGCAGTCTTGTGTCAGTAGTAGCACAACAAAAAAGGCAAATAAAATGGTTATTGTTACAATTAATACAATTTAATAAAATTAAATCAAATTGAATTATTACCATTGTTGTGTTTGGTGTGCTGAATGTTGAAGTCTGTATGTGGACCATGTGAGTATGGTTGATTACAAGATATTGCCACAAATATTAAAAGAAATCAACTCAATTAAAAGCTTCACAAAATGTTTATGAAAAACAATAAAATTGTAAAAGATCTTTAATCAACATGAAAAATATGCTAGCTAATGATTTAATTAGAAGTTAGGTCCCCTTTTAAAAGTAACCTATTTATTACTTCCTTTCCTTTGAAACCAAATAACTGTGAAATCATGTTGCATTAATAGGAAGAGAATTAAAATAACATAAATGAAGTTCCAAGTGCACAACCAAATAGAACACTAATGACTATAATGGTGAGATCACACAAAACTTTTTTTCTTTTTCTTTTTTCTAAGGAAAATCAATATCAATTTATAAAGTCAGCTTATGTGATGTTCTCTCAATTTTTTCAGTTTTATTGACAATTCAACATTCAGGATGACTTTGGGAAACAAGTGATACAACTAGAGAAAGAGAACTGCAGAAGTGGAGAAAATGAGTTAAAATTATATTAAGAATTGCCCTGCCTCAAAAACTCTTTCTTCTTCTTCTTCTTCTTCTTCTTCTTCTTCTTCTTCTTCTTCTTCTTCTTCTTCTTCTTCTTCTTCCGCTGTGTTCCAAACAGGATATATCGCCCTCCGAAGGGCACTTCGGAGTGAAAACGATCATGGCCGCCATATTGAAGGGTTTTTCCAAACCAAAGTGCTCAAAATTGGCCACTTCAAAGGGCCCTTCGGAATGAAGAAGTTTTCGAAGGGTACAACTGATGAACACTTCGGGCTACCATGATCCTTTGCGCAGATTGTTTGCATGATTATGGCGCCTCCGTGTGGGCACGTGATGATGATGCAGAAGGGCACTTCAAGAAACAGTTGTTTGGTCCCTTACATCCTTCAACCCTTCGAAGCTCTCACTCCAGAGGGTAAACCCTTTGAAGGGATTAGGGCATAGGGATGAGTCCTTCCAAATAAAATGCAGAGTTCTTCTTCTTCTTCTGTTGTTTTGTTGTACATTAGCAACACATGGGTGAATTGCTGCCTCTGACTGGTGTATTAATGTCATTGGTTCCTTTGTGGCTACTTGAATATTTTAAGCATCACTCAAAGCAGTAAGTAAAATGTTTTATTTGCTTTGAAATTAGTTGTAACTTAATTAAAACTAGTAAGTATTACAGCTAAGTAAAGATAACTAATTATATCTAAGTAAGGTAAACTATTGGATTTTGCAGCATAGGTGCAAAATGCCACCCCTAGCCTGTGTGACAGTGGGACAAAGTGGCACTTTTATATTTAAAGATTTTGTATTGTTTTTATGAACATTGCATTTTAAAAGAGGACTGCAATTTTTATACTAAACTTCAATTAATCTAACTCTCCAGAATATATATATATACAGCATGTTGAGTGTGAAGAACCATTCTGTGCTACAAAAAAGACTTTTGTACAATGAAGAGGTTCTTTGGATATTAGAGGTTAATCATGGAACCATACACCCTGCCAAAGAACCGTTTAAGAACCTTTATTTTTAAGAATGTACTTTACATCACTGAATGGAAGAGCAGATTAAAGGCTATAATGCACTTCATGACTTTTAAAATCTAAACATATTTTTAAAACGACAGGCATTACAACTTTCCGACGTAAATAATCACAGAGGAAAAGAACCATCATACACTTAAAGACTGAGGATCACCCACTTCCAGACCTTAATGTTGTTCCGATCTATGGTTAAAATAAATAAATAAAATAAAAAAGAATATTATAAGAATAATAACAATGCAGTCATAATAACAGAAAGTGGCGTGCACGGGGGGTGGGGAGAGGGCCCTGGGGTCTGTGTACGCAACTGATAACAGACATGTTTTGGGTCCATAAAAAGCAGAATGTCTGCAAACTTACCTTTAGTCCACTTACATAAGCTAATTAATTTTCAAGAAAGTCTCCAATATAATTCAAAATTTTGCATCAAGGACATTTCATGTTTGTTTGGTTTTTTTTTTTTTAATGAGGCAGATGTGGCTGTTTCAAATTTATAGATATGTGCTGGGAGAGATATCCAAAGACAGATTCAGCTTGAGGCAAATAACCTCTAGGAAGTTGTGTGATTATCATGAACAAATACATACTCCGCATAGCATCAAGCTAGATACTGTTGACATATTGTAAATGAATGTTAAAAAAATTGCATGATATAATTTATTTCTGATTTGTTAAAATTATTTAATTGTAATTCAGATTGTCTGAAATCATCTTTGATTTGACAGGCTACCACTCCACTCCACTCCACTGTTCACTCTAATAAAAGACTAAGGTATTCCCAAATAGAGTTTTACTTATTTATTTATTATTAATTCATATTTGGTTTGTTGTCTAAACTGGTTCAAGCCATGGTGGATGGACTGCCCCTTGTGTTGCTTGTGCTGTTGACCCATCACCCGTATTCACAGTTTGATGGCAGACTAGTATTGAGTCAAAGAGCATTCATGCCTAGATCATCTTGAAATGCTGTACTGGAGATAGGTCAAATACTAAGATGAGTCAAGTCAACTAGTCAATAATGAACAATGTTCGATTTAAATAAGCCTTTCTATATTTCATAAATTGACTTTCTCTCAGAGGAAGGTCAAGCTCTGAATCGCTGTAAACTTCTATTATATTATACACAGTGGAATAAGGGCTTTGTGTATTTATTGTTAATATTAAAACAATATCATTCAACATCATAACTTTTTCTGGGATTTTGTAGCATTTTTAAATGCATTGGCTTAGCCATACTTTACTGTTATTTTGTTTAAAAAAAAAAAAAACACCTTAAAAGGAATTGGGCATTTTCTGTTATTTAATTAATTTTCCTATTGTCTGATTTTTATGGCAAATAAATACATAAATAAAACTCTTTTAAACCAGTCAGTCATATAGCCTTTCATTTAAAACATATCAAAGTCTTTTTAGTTTGCATTTAAATCCAGAAGGCTTGCTTGTTTGATTAACTACATTTTTATTTTTTTCTATCTGCAAATCCACTGAAAACCTGGATTTACAATCAGATTTTGGATTTCCCATCACTCAAAACTGTTGCCATATTAGTGTACTGTAGAAAAAAAAAAAAAAAAAAAAAGTGCATTATGGTTAGGCTTGTAATTGAACCTAATTATGATTATGCTTATGAAGTAGTTGTGAGCTCAACTTTATTTTTCATTTTCCCTTCTTTCTGGATTATTTTTTGCATTGTTATGGTTAACTATATGCATTAAAAAAGAATGCATCAAAAGTGCTGTAGGCAACAAATATTTGGTAATGATTCATAAAGAATATGTAAAATTCATGGTCCACTTAACATATCCCTATAGAACACTTAAGAAAGCTCTGAACTTTGAAACTGTTATAACTATGCAGAGACAGAGATCTCCAACTATGTGACCTGGAGCAATCCTCCAATATTTCACCATATGCAATAAACAAATGCATAAATAAAATAATATTTTTTGTCAATGATGTATTCAGAATTACAGTTTGCCATTATTAGAAGTTTTCAAAAAAAAAAAAAAAAATAAGTTGAAAAGTTCTTGTCATTTGAAACATTCAGAAATATATTCTATTAATAATAATAATAATAATTATGAGGGTGCTTAACAACACTCTGGGAAGTAAAAGTGGAAGTAATAATTTAGTGGTCATACATAATCAGCAAATTGTAGCCTATATTAATATACCATGTAATTTATCGTTGAAATGTCCAGAGAAGGCAACATTTGATGACAAAATAATAACATCAAGGACGTTGATAACACTTATCCACTTCCATATCTGTGCTCTGCATTTTGCTTGCTGTGATGCTGAAGTTTTGGTTTGTGTGGACCAATTGCGCCTCTCTGCGGATCATCACATGAATTCCACAAAAATCACCGTAGCATCTAAACACCTCGCTTAAATACAGCATAGATTTTTAACTCTATTGTTAAAACTAAATAATACACCTGCCCACAATTAAGGGTGTGATTTGTATGTATTTGTACCAATACTATTATCGGCATTTGCAGCATGAAATTAACCTGACTATTCTTAAACTGGTCCTACGGAGTGATCAGCGTTACTGGTCCTTTCAACGGGTTCTGTCGCCATCTCGTGGCAAGTATATTGGTGATATGCGATTTGGGCCACATCACATTGAAAATGCACTCATTTTGTAAAACGTTTGAGATGGTTGAATCTAATCTGTATCTTCTATTGGCAATAAAATACCAAATGACTTCCTTCAAATGTTAGTCCTGCTTATTAAGGCGTTGAGATCCCTCATTTGGAGATATGGATGATAAGAAATGATTCATGTTGAAGTTCAAAAAATGGTAACAGTTATCTGGATCCATGGACACCCAAGTGCACACTTCCTGAAATATCCCATTTGGAGGCGTGAAAGGGTTATTATCCACGCGTTAACTCCAGCATGCATTCAAAATCGTTTTATGAGCGTTTGCGACTCCCTTCTTATATTTTCCTTGTAAAAGTCTACTCCGTAACCGAGACTAATTCCAGATAATATCATACAATGCCTCGATATTTTTGCACAGAAAATTGTTTTTCTTTTCCACCTAAGGCTGATGTCCTCCGAAAAAATCATGGAAACCGTCTTTGCTTGGATTTTTGTCATATACGCGGAATATTTGGTATATGGTTTATCCTTTTAGTTTAAAAAAAGGAAAGGAAAGAAAGAAACTTCGTATTTGATACACACACACACACACACACACACACACACACACACACCCACAGCCACACTATATATATATATATATATATATAATATATATATATATATATATATATATATATATATATATATATATATATATATATACATGCATAGCCTACACACACACACACACACACACACACACACACTTGTCAATTGCTGCATCGCATTGATAGATACCAGTTCGCATCTGCATTATTAAATGCATGTTTTGCTTAGTATTTTAATAATAACTGGACATTTCCATTCGCAGAGAAAATAATCAACACGTAGGGTCTTTCACTTATGCGGGACAGGAAATAAGAAAGTATCTATTAAATAGTTTTGAAGTTGTAACGCTACAGACTTTGCAGAACAGGCAATAATCATTCCTTTCAACATCAAGAAAAGCGGAGTTTATGAGAGGGTTAGAGGAATGAGAGAACTGCTGTTAGCACTGCTATATCAAGGAAGAAGGACTCCCTGTTATCTGTGAATGGGTTTGCCTTCTTTTCCAGAATAGATATAGCACGAATTTTTAATTCGTTTTTCTTTGAGAGACAACAATGCTGCGTTTGAAAGTGGGACACAATTTGGGTTTTGTGAGGGATTCCTTTCTCCTCTTGCGGGCCCAGCTGTCCATATGGAATAGAATGTGTACAAGAAGCACCACAATGGCACCAACTGACAGGCGCTACAACAAAAAAAAAAAAAAAAAAAAAAAAAAACGGGATGTATCTCTCTGACTCAGGGATGCACTGATCCAGATAAAGGACCCGAATAGCACCAAGACATGCGGACTGTCTTTCTCCCTCTCTCCGCCCGGAGATTCACTCCCCCTGTTAATATGCACGCCTCTAACATTCACAACAACCGACCCTAAGCTTTGTTAGGTTTTGTGTCATGTACTGTATATTGTGATACTATAGACTGCTCAAAATTGCTTCGCCACATTGTTGACCATCAGTTTAACGCAACTGAGCGAAGCTACGCAATCGCAGTCTAGAAGCTAATCGAAAAAAAAAGTAGTAAAAACTTTGGAAACGTTTTCTGACAGACATTTTATGTCTCTCTCTCTCTGGAATAGCATACTGAAGAAACGTTAAGTGTAGCGTCACAAATGAGTTCTCATAGTCCACAACAGGTGCAAGACAATTCTGTCATTTTCACACCGCCGCCTTCTTACGAAACGGTTTTGCAATAACTATCAGAATATTAGGCAGTATAGAATTCTTAAAAAATAAAAACAAAATATAAAAAAGTCACAATCTTGATTGAATAAAACCAACTGTAGTATACGGGGAAAATATCGCTTAAGATTAATTCTGCAAATAATTATCACAGCGTTTCTATTCATCCGTTTGTTTAATGAAAGCCAGGTTTACGCTCACATCTGCTGTAAAATATATTTGAAAAACGGATTTTGCACCATGGTATTTGCCCAAGACACTAATATAGCCTACGATAATCTTTACCGGGAAACGAACCAAAAAGAGAGCTGCCTAAAACATTAAAAAAGAAGGAAAAAATAAAATCCCTGTAGGCTACTAATTTTGAATTATATTTCTTAGCTGACTTCGATGTTCTGACCTGTATACGGCCGCGGTATCAATTCAAGAAAAAAAACTTTTTTTGATACATAACCTACTGTGGCAACGCGTAACAACATATTTGTTTAGCTGACAATAAAATATTATATGATTGCCTTGCAAATAGTAAAATCACATAATATTACAATAACAAAACTTTGTCACGTGTGTTTTCTCTCTTAAATGTGTCGTTTTAACACCCCAAATGTCAGCCGCGGAGCCTGAAAAGGAGAGAGCGTTTGAACGAAAAGCTGCTTAGCTGAAGAAGCCCTCTTATATTAAGTGAGTGGGTTTTTACCCCCATTTTACAAGTGACTTCAGCCTTCTTATTGCTGAAGTGTTCGTACAGATAAATTCGGAAAACTGAAGCCAATTGTGTTGCTGATGAAGTGACAGGGAGTGCGACAAGCTGTCCAAAGCAACATTTGTGCAAACATAAAGGCTTTATAAATTAGCATAATTATATTAGTTGTATTTATTCGTTCTGTTGGTTTATTATAAAGTATTTATGTTAATGTGAGATGGCGAAGAAACGATCCATATTTTGCAAAGGAGTCCGAAATCACTGAGACCAAACGCAAAACAAATCGGAATTTCTGAAACACATCATTTTATTAAAAGTCTTAATAAAAAGAATCGTAGATCTCCCTCGCCAGCGCGCGGTGTTACCGAAATTAACATGAGGGATATTTATCTACAACTGATGTTCCATTTTCCCTAAATATCGGATAATATTTAGGCTATAGCTTACTGAACGGTCAAACATAATATTGCAAACGGTTATCACAAAATATTTACATAGAAAACAAACCATTTTAATAAGCTAAAGATTGCCAATGTTTATTCATGGCCATAAATATATTCGGTCCATTGTAAAAGAAAGAAATAAAATTTTCTAGAATCATAAAGTGGTTTTGCACGTGCTTAAAACACGAAGGACAAAAGGAAAACATTTCTACAACACACAAACATACTTTACCAAATTTCACAAGAGCTTTAACATTCTTAAATTTGGGGAGAGGCTTGACCCGGTTTTCTTAACGAAAACATGTAAACATGGCGCACACGTCAATCCCCAAAATAAATTGGTGAGAAAGGGGTCAAGCTGCAAAAATTAAAAGTCTTGTATTTTTGTTTGGAAAGCTCCCTACCACGGTCTTTAAAATGCAACCCTGCATTTGCAAGTCAATATTTGTTCACCAAGTCCACTGTTGCGTTTGCACCAAGTGATGTGCTGTTGGGAACTGTGGCGTGGTGGCGGCGCTGTAATGCGCGTTAAATTGCATGTGCTGGAGTGACTGGGCGCTATACGCGGAGAACGGAATTCCAGCATGAAAAGTAGCTGCCAAGTCCTGAGCTTTTAGCGTATGGCAGGGTTTGCCATCTCTGACTAGCACAGGCACGGCCACCCGCCTAGGAGAAGGGAGATGGGTCACTTCCATACCTTTCTCCGCCCGGGCTCTCTTCATTTTGTATCGATGGTTCTGGAACCAGATTTTCACTTGGGTTGGAGTCAGGCGGATCAAACTGGCGAGATGCTCCCTCTCCGGGGCTGACAGATATCTCTGTTGTCTAAACCGGCGCTCGAGTTCGTAAGTTTGTGCCTTGGAAAAGAGCACCCTCCTTTTGCGCTTCTTACCGGAGTCGCTGCCGTTGCTCGAAGTTTCCTTGTCGTTGTCCGGCGATTCGTCAGCTGAAGGTTCCGGGGATTTTGCAGATGAGTCTTGAGAGTTTGCGGATAGGCCGTGTACTAGTTTTTAAAAAAGGGGGGAAAAATACTAAATTTAATTCCACATCAAATAAAATTTAATTGTAAATCGCAAGAAAGTGTGTAGAAAGTGTTTTTTGTTGTTGTTTTGTTTTGTTTTTTTGACATTTCTTTGTATTCATTTTCAGTTACACAATCGAACAAATTTTTTTTAAAGAACATTAAATTAGGCCAGGCGGACTTATAAACACAGCAATTTAACAATCTGTTTTTACAGATCTGTTTATAAAATTAACATTTTTTTTTTATTATTATTTTAATAGGCCCTAATTATCATAGGGCGTGTGACCCAAACGAAACGATGATTTTGCCGTATAGCCGATTCAACAGTTAATGATTAACAAAGAGGAAAATGCAAGCGAAAACTATCAGTCAGTAAAGCTTTCAGAAACTGTATGGGGAATTTAAACAGGATTTATTAAACAAAAAATCCAGATCTCGATCCAGAAGCACATAATAGGTTACGCCTTTAGACAAGCGCAACAGTCGGAATCTACAGATGAACATTTGTCGACGACAGTGTCAGAGACAATGATTTTGTTGAATGATTTCAGCTGTGCAAAATCAAATATTTGTGATAGATGATCAGTATAAAATGGTGCTTTTTTATAATCGAAGAGAGTTTAAACTTGTGTGAATTCTTGCTACTTACATGAGTATTGGATGCTGTCCGTAGTTGCGAGCCATCTAGTATAAGGATTGTCGCTATTATCATAAAACGGATTCTTTAAAGGCAGGTTTTGAACATTCTCTAAAGGACTTTGCACTAGCACTCCAGGCGTTTTAGTCGCCTCAGAACCTTCCGTATCTTCCTCAGTCCCCGTGATAGATCCTTCTTCATCGTTAGTATCAGGGAGGTCCAAAATGTCCTTTACTGAAAAGCCCGTCTTTGTGTTGGTCAACGACATGTTTTGGGGCATTTGATGCAGTAAAGTTGCTGCACCAGTTTGGCAATCCTCTGTTTAAAAACACAAAACACAGATGATTTAATAAATACAGGATCAGTGCCGTTTCAGCGCGAAGTAAACTGAAGTCGACGCATGAGGCTCGATTGGTAACCCTTGCTTGAGAGAGAGAGAAAAAAAAGTAGCGGAGAAATCAGTTCTGTAAGTCCAGGAAGAATGCCAAAGTGACTGAAGTGGTATATCTAGCTCATGGATATTGCGCTACTGCTGGGTGTTAGGGGGAAATAAGCCATTACCAGAATGATCAGTCCATATAAGGTTGGTCTCAACACATGAACCTGCAGTGAAAAAGCATTAAAAACGAAAAAGGTTGGCCACGTGTGGGCGGGTCTTGGGAGTCAAGTGGATGAAGACAGTGTTTGCCGATGTGAAATTGTGGGTTTTGGGGAGATCCTAGCCTATACTATTGGTGCTTCAGAACATGATGAGTGGTATAACGTGTCAATTAATTACAAAGATGGGGAGGGCCTTTTTACACCCTATTTACATACAAAGAACTTCCAAGTAGCTTTATACACATCATAGGCCTTCTTGAACAGGAAATGGAAAACACCTGTGCATACAATAATTCCTCCACTAGTAACTTAAAACGCAGATGTATGTAAATAAATGATGCACTGAAAGTGATGTTTGGATCCCGCATTTAGGAGGATGCCTCTTTGTAATACCCTAAAATGTTTATTTTAAAAAAAGGGCAACGAAATCGCCTCTAGTGGTAACAGACTAATTTATGCAGGTCAATATTTTGGTTCGGGATTAAGGAGAAGGGTCGTTCACTGGACTTGATTAAGCCATCAAAAACGACGAAACGGAACAATTAATGATCTTTTTTCTGGATGATTATTAGCTTCTTATTTATTTATTTTTTTACAGAAACTGTTATTACGCCTTGTTTTTATATATATATTTTGTGCAATTTGCATAATTTAGCTATTGTATCATTTAGCTCACTTTAAAAGCGAAATATTACTCGTACTATCACTATTTTTTTCAACGTCTTTCAAAGGCAATAGAGATGATTATGTGGATAAACAGAAAAACTATGTTCAAACGACATGAGCGAAAATTTTCTGCCTCCTATTTAAACAAATTTCTGATCATTATTTTTGTATTGCTTCTTTTCGCTGTCCGCAGCACAAAAAGTGAAGCATTACTGTTGTGTATTTTGCCTCTTCTTTTCAACCCTCTGTCCTATCTTTTCTTTTTTGCTTCTTTGCCTCCTATCTAGTATGTGATGTGGGTGACAATGTTGCACGTTTCTAGCCAGTCCTCTGCTCATCCTGGGTGGTCGAACCCGGGAAAACACAAATACAAACCGATTGCTAAGCTGCAGACAATAGGGGAAATGTAGACAAATGTCCGGCTCCTGTTGGAAGCCTTTGTCCGGCCGTAGTTTTTGCATTTATTTAAGGGACAAAATAATAGATGATTGACGCCCCTGTACAATACGTTCTAACTGTGTGGAATAAATCTGAGGTTGTTCCTAGTTGTCATGGCATTCACTGCTTTCAATGGACTATCTCTTCATTCATTTCTGTACCCCTTCACAATATCAAGGAAAGTCCTTCATCTCTCTCTCTCTCTCTCTCTCTCTCACACACACACACACACACACACACACACACACACACACACACACACACACACACACACACACACACAAACACAAACACACACACACGCACATTCTACAAGCACTTTCTCTTTCTCTCGCACGCATGCAAGCAAGCATGCACACTTACTGGAAGATTGCTGATAAGTGGGGTACAAATTAGATAAACTTCTTTTTTTTTTCATTATTTATTATGTGTTGAAAATATATATTATTGACTAATAACTGCAGTTGAAATAAACCGTGTTTCACCATTTCTGCTAGCGAAATGTTAGAATATTCGATATAACACAGAAATGAAAAATACCCTGTAGGAAACTGGGTTTAGAGAGATTTAAAATATCAGCAATCACATTGAAAAATTGTTCACGGTATGGTACACCAGACAAGTAACCAAGCTTATTTTTCATCCTATGATCAGTTTCATGATCAGTTGCCTGACAGGTAAATACTTAACCAGAGTTTTACGTAGAATTAATCATGCAACGACAGAAAAATCGGACAATGGGGGCATTGAACTAGACGGACCAGGAGCAAAGTCGAACAGTGAACGCTTTTCGCAAGGTCATTCTCCCAGCCTTCCCATACCGCAGAGACAGGTTACTGAACACATCCCTGTGAACATTAAATGATAAATGACAAAAACCTTACAAGCGCAACCTATATGCAGGTTTACACTGAAGACAGTATAAACTTTTACAAATTTTATTTCCAGAATATTATAGGCTGGTGACAGAAATTGTAATCAAGGTATTAATTAATGCGCAAATCTACTCTGTTCCCATGTAACCAGCACAACACACTCCGCGATCGATGGCAGGACTCGTGGTTTGTCTGTGGCCAGTGATTTGGGAATGTGTTTGAACAACTGAACCGAGGAGTTCGGTAAGGAGAAGTAAATGTGCACAGGCTGAGTGGCTATACTTCACTTCAAGAGCCATTTCCTTCTGTTTACCTGTTTACTTTCGCAGGTAGCTCAAATAGACAGTTTGTCTGTACGCTTATACTGAAAAGAGGAGCGACAGTATCTTAGCGCACCGACTTGAGTTAAACTAGTGTAATTCCCTATGAGCATTCACAATGGTGTTTACATCGCATTTGCTATCTAAATATTCAGTACTTGAGGTCCCCTCAGGAGTTGTGCGCACTTAGTGTCAGATTGACTAGAGAGAGTATGAAAATGGTTCAAATAATAATTTTAAGTTCCAAAAAAAAAAAAAAAAATTAAAACAAATAACATTCGTATTGTTTTAAGAACAACAACAACAACAACAACAACAACAACAACAATAATAATAATAATAATAAAAAATAATGTGCGCAGAGCAAACAGCGCACAATTAAAAATGGTATTTCGGTGTCTGTATTATTTCATTTTACTAACTATTTTCAGTTTCAGAAAATAAAATCTTATATATTTATGTGTGTGTGTGTGTGTGTGTGTATGTGTGTGTGTGAGTAGGAGCCTAATGTTTAACGTATGTTTAAAATAGAGTCCACAAACCACCATAAAGATGGTTTGTTGTATTTTTGAAGACACAGCTGACATTAACTGTAATCTAGTATTGTATATAACATGCTTTAGATTTATTTAAAAATACAATGTTTCCTAATACGACGATAAAATAACACTGAACATCCCTTAATTAATTCCTTGTCTAACAAAAATGTCTGAACCTGTCGTTTTATGGAAGCTATTGTTAATAACTAGGGAAAAGAAAAAAAGACCTTTATACGCTTGATTAAAAAGAAAATCCAAATGCTGCCAGAAGGCCAGTGGAGTATAATAACGTTGATCATTTCTTGCTTTAATCGACGAATTTCAGCGTATTCCGGTGCCTTGGGCGAGCATTTAAGCTTTGATAAATGTAACCCTGTTTTCCTCTAGGTGCTCATGATAAATGTATAAACTGACAAGAGCGATTTTCTGCTTCCCCCCTGCGATTAAAAGGCCATAACAGGGAAATGTTGGTATAAAAATAAGTCTGGTGGTTTGTGTGACTTAGCCGCTGCCCGAAGAAAATGCCCTGCAGCACAGATCATTTGGAGCTGGTCTGATTCTCCTGACTGCAGGGCAAACGCTGCGCCTTTATTCGTCTCAGAGCCTCTAATGATTAAACATGTCACAAGGAGATTAACACGGTGCCCATGGCCCAGGGACATGCCTTCATTTGTTTAACTACCAGTTTATATGTAACGGTGAATTTCATGGTGCATAGTGTTAAATTCCCCGTTCTGGCACTTTTATCAGAGTAGCCTACCCAAAACAAATTGGTTTAAGGATTATCATTTTAATCACGTCTTTTCTCGGTATCTTAAAGTCCACTGGGACGTTTGTCTCTATTTTTGCAATCCGTTATAAATTAATTATAGATTAATTGAAATAAAGTGGCCCTGCTTTACGCACACGTCGGTAAGAAATAGCGCATATTTCAGAGAGATATTTCTTTCTTTCACACCAATAAATTATACTTGCATCCAGTTATATCATTTCCACCAAGAGGGATAGTGGAGATGGGCAACGAAGAGACATTTTTGATACTCGGGCGAACTCTGCCGGTACAAATGCGTATAGCCTGGAAAACATGAATTAAAATGAATAGATGGAATGGCGTTTTCTGCGACACAGAAACACAGTTTTTGATTATAGTACGTTATATATAAACCGTAATACACACACACACACACACACACACACACACACATATATATATATATATATATATACACACACACACACACACACATATATATATATACACACACACACTATATATATACACACACACACAAGTTTTTGCCATATGAAAAATCTCTAGCTTGATGTTATAATTAACAATGTGATTAGGCTATAATAAACGATAAAAAAACAAATAAGCAGCAGCATCATCATCATCATCATCAGTCATCATCATCATCATCAACAACAAAATCATATAATAATAATAATAATAATAATATAATAATAATAATAATAATTACTACTAATAATAATACTTTTATTTATTATGGTGAGAATAACACATAGGTTTCAATCTATGTCATATGTAGTTATGCAGTTTTTCATATCCAGAGATTGCTATTTCATAATAAAGGGAAGAATATCTGAAATTATTTTCGAATATGATTAACAGCGAGGGGAGGATTGCACCGCATGAAACATTACAAGCAAGTTTACCTTTAGAGCGAACACGCGCGCGCGCACACACGCACACACGCACACACAAGCAAGCATTTAATCTTTGCACAACCTACTTAACGCACTGTACTTGGAGAGGTCGAGTGATAGTAATAAATGCTCACCTGGCGGCTGACGGAAGAGGGTAAGTGGTGCAGCTTGCGTTAAGACACCGCACAGTTAATGAAATATCTCCAAATGAAAGTAAGGACGCACGCACCGATAAGTCTGATGTGCTTTATATACCCGGGGAGCAAGCACTCCTCTTCTGATATTGTCCAAGTACGTTTGCATAGCTGGCGAAGTGGCTCTGCCTTAGATTTGCTACTAACATTGCATGATGTTTGTTTTCCCCCTGCAATGACGTGAGACAAAATATTGGCCATATGTTCGTCGGCAATAAATTGGTCATGAGAGCAAACATGGTTCCCTCATAAGAGCGCTTTTAGCTGATCTGTATTCACCGATTCATGCTACACTATTGACCAAAGTGCTATTACTGCCTTCTGTGTCGTTTTGATACACATAGGCTGTGAATTGTTCAAAGCTGTTTATTATATCAAATAGCCTACAAAAAAGTTTATTCACGTTGCTTTGGTAAACCTGCGGCTAAGAATGTCTCTGCCAGAAATCTCTACAATAAATCGCTTGGTTGCCATGATGTTGCACGGCCAAATGAGCAGATGTGTCGTGTTCTGTTGGTTAAAGCCCCGTTTACTTAAGATACCCTTTATGCAGCTGTTGAAATCCGAGGTCAGAGGACTCAGGTCTCATTCGTGGTCTACTCAAGGTGTGAAGCCAATGTGCATATAATCGATTAATTCCGAATATGGGTAATTAGTAATTAATTAGACAAAAAGTATGAGGATGTGCAAAGTTATGCGTAAGTAATAACTTAAGCCTATTACAGATTCCACAGATGGCTGATGCTAAGAGCAATGCTTTATCTGGTGCTTAAACAGAAAATGTCTATTTAATTTACATGCATCAGTATTTGTTATAATTAACTCAATATTACAGAATTGCAACTCTTGAACTGTAGTCTATATTTATTTGCTTGCAATGAAGAAATAGCTTTATATGTAACAGTACAGATAGACAGGGCTGTAGCTGGAGTATGCGGGGCCCCGGTGCAGGTTGTACCAATGGGCCCTATTTGAAATTGTGTAAATAAGCTAGTACACATAAATAAATAGAACAAAGATACAAATTAAACAATGCTTTTTTTTTCAGGTTTGTCAGTGTTCAGGTACAGAAATTGGATAAAAAAAGTTAAATAGCATTGCATAGTCTTCACTGCATAAATTAAATTAGATTAATCCTTCTTAAAGCTACAAAAGTTATTCAAATTATTCAGGAGCAGTTAGTGATTCTCTTTCTCTTTTTCTTGGATTAACATAGACAGCATCTAGCACAGTCACTTTAAGACAAAATGCATGGATTAAAAATAATGATACACATATTTCTCAACTGTTTATGTTCACTTAAGACATAACAGACATTTTTCAATTTTGCATGTATTTGTCTGTTTAAGCGAATTAAGTTCTTTAGCTTCTTCTTGAGCTTGAAAGCGTTAAAATCTCTTGAATGTTTAAACTGGCAAAGCTTAAAAACATGTGCAAATGTTAAGCTTTAAGACAACACCCAGCAGAAAACCGATTGGGCAGTCCATCGACTGTCCTGAGTGTTTTTCACACCAGCCCCGGGCAGCCCTTTAAAATCGCCGGGGGCCCCTGACAGCCATGGGCCCCTATAATCATCACCACCTTTCACGCCACTAGCTATGGCCCTGCAGCTAGATAATACTTCGCATCTACAGTAACTAACTCTAATTGTAATGTTTACATTCTCACCTAACTTTTGCTGATGTTGCTGTTTTAATTAAATAGAGGTCTTCTTATAAGACATTTTATCACAGGATCTAATTTGCAGTTAAGAGACAAAGGTAGACCTGTATTGTCTCTTATAATATGTAGGCCTGCACAAATAAAATGCATGATTTTTTTTTTTTTTCTGCACAAGGTCAGCATCTTCCAAAACAAAACTCTGTAGTCTTATTGACAACTGAAAAGCGTCTCATAGATTTTATTGTGGGCAGCTTGGAATCTTTCCATCACAATGGTGTTAAATACGGAGAGCGCAACCATCAATCAATAGAGGAATACATTACCACAGGTTTTTGTTGGGCACCACTTTACGGGTAAAAGACTAAGATTAGCCTCATGTTATCCTTGCTCTTGAGAGCAATGCTACAGAGTGACGAATAAACATAAATAAATTGGACTCATCACTGCATTCAGATTCCATATTAATTTAAAGTACCTGGTTTGACTAGCAATGTATTCATGAAGCTCCTTTGCCGGTACAAAAATCCTTTCCACTCATCCTGTTGTGAATCGTTGTGCAGTGGGAGTCCTATTATGGCCACTCAGAGGGCTCCCTCAAAGACCTTCAGAGCAAGAATGGAGATGATAGACCCTTGTGGTCAAACTATTAAGATATATCCCTTGCCAAAGTCTGATGACTGAAACACTTCAAATGAGCTGGACGGGCATATAAAGACACCAATGGCATGCCATTCTTGTATTTATCAGTTCAAGTTTTGATATATCAGCCACTTGAGGAGGGTCGCTCATACAGAGAGAATGCTTCTCCAAACACAAATGCAACTAAGAGCTTCATTCGTTCTCAGCCAAGGGTGCACTTTTGGGAAAAAAAAAAAATCTTTAATTAACATCAGGGTTTTCACTACAAACGAAGATCCTCTGCCTCTCTTTACTTTTGGCTGGTGGTAATGGCCAGTGCTCTTCACTAAAAAGGTGCCATTTTATTTGGTTCTCTAAAACGCCATCCCGTTAATCACTCATGAAGATTACAGGTCACATGAATGGGGTTTCTGTGGTGCAGCGATTCATGGGAGTATCTGTCCAAAAATAAAGTGATTTAAGCGATATGGCCTGACAGTCAGGGTTTTCGAATATCTGCATGAGATGAGCACGAGGGCCACGGATTGCGCTAGAGGTGTGATCAAGAGGAAGTTTTTAAAATGGGTAAAGCTCCTTATATGTGCAGTAAAGTTATTAATACAGGATATATAAAATATACAGTTCAAGGTCTGTTGCATCACCTTGTGGTAGTTACTGAAAAAAAAAAAAAAAAAACACATTGTCAACATAAAATATTTTGCTGAGAAAATCTCTTGGTTTAGAAAGTGCAGAATACAAATGATCAGTGGTTCAATACAAATTTAATCTCCTTCATGAACTCTTGAATTTGTATATGCAATATGTTTGAAATGTGAGAACAGTCAAATGTTCAAATGTTTTGTGTGTGTGTGTGTGTGTGTGTCTTCAGTGGCTTTCAAAAAAGGCTAAAATTCAGCCTGTCCAGGGTGTTTCCCTGCCTTCGACACATTCTATCCTGAGATATAATCACCATTGCACACTCCCATTGATTCTATAGGACACATAGGTATAGAAGATGGATGGATGAATGATTAGAATTGAATGAATAGTATGAGAATGGAAATCAAAACATTACGTACAGTATGAAGCACAGTTAGTCGTAATATTTAATATTTTTGGCTGGATGCAAAATGCGTCATCGGATATTGTCTGGTATTGTTGTTGATATCTGATTTTTGATGTATTACGTATTATGTTTATATTCTTTCTGTCATCATCTTCTCCAAGAAACCGTTACCTGAGACTGGTGCTTTGTGAAATGAATATCCACTCTCAAGTTAAGAATGTGTTCAAAGGATTAGTTTCACAATCACTCTGGTCTGTCTCACATTCTAAAAAAATGTCTGGTTGCTTTCAATGTTGTTACAAAGAAAATGCTGTGGTTACTGTAGCTAGATCAACAACAAGCATCAGCGCAGGTACTGTGACCTTCTTTCCTCAGTGAAGAGAAAGTATTGTAAAACTTGGGGTAACTATATAAAGTGCCCTCTGATATAGTTCTGCTGCTTATAATTGAAAAGGTTTCACTTATAACTGCTGAATTCACTCAACTAGCAGCTACACAAACAAAAGTTAAAACTGGAAAATTGTTGGAAGAATCGATTATTGAAACTGCTTTTGGAGCTCTGTAATCCTTTATTTGGAAAACAGTTTGAGCCAGTTCAACAGGTGACATTTAGTCAACTTTCTGCAACTTTTCTGCTGCACTATTTAAGTTTTTAAGGCCTGATACACTGACATGATCCATCGAATATACAATCTTAAAAACATTTGTTTGTAAAAGACTGGACTGTAATTCTCTTGCAGTAGTATATGTTGGTCATATCCACAAAGCTTCTGCTGCTCACATTCTTTACAAGACTCATCATGCACACATGGTACTCATTATTAACTCTCTTTTTCTTTCTCACACTCCCTACCTCTGCTCGTGCGTCTGTGTGTAAGGCAGTTAAAGGTTCATCCCTTTTGAGGCCAGGATACGCTCGCGCTCTTCTCCAGGTAGAATGGCCGTACAAAAAAACCCCCCAAAAACAGATGACCAGGGTTTTAAGGAGGTTGTAAGGCTCTCCTTGAACCATACATCACCCTAGAGAGACACGTTACCCATCTGTGTTTTCTGAAGACTTTAATTAACACATCCCAAAAAAGACAAGAGGAGCAAAAAATTCTATGTCCTCTCCACAGATGGACAGCCAAATTTCAAGATAATTATTCTGGAAATATACTCTTTATACTCTACCTTTGAGGGCAATTAGCATTTATTGCGAGGAGGTGAAACTTTCCTCAAAAGCGGTCAAGATGACAGTTTTGAATGAAAGATGGAAATCCATTTAGAAAGGGAATAAGACTTGCGTCCCCATTCTGTAATACTGAAAAGCTGCTTTTATAAGATGATATCTATTGAAAAATAAAATGCCAAGGGCACAAAGAGAACTCAAGTAACCTTAATTGGCCATCTCTATTTTGTTGTTGTGTATAAACACGAGTACTCACTGATGTCCCAACCACATCTGGTGCTCAATAAGGCAAAACACTCTTAAGATTTGATTTGTATGACAGATAATGGTTATAAAAACCTTAATAGGGCATTTTTCCCCATCTCTACAATGTAAGTATGTCTGTATGGAAAATCCAATCAGTCTATGCTGGTTACCAAATGTTACATGTAAAAAGCTTACATGTAAATGCAACATCTCTGGTTACTGCTTATCAGAATAAGATTTCTTAAAAAGATTACTAACTTCCTGTTGGTGTTCTTTTTTAAAGTTCCCCATGTTCATCTGACCACTTGAGGTGATTTAAAACAAATGATCAAGGATTTAAACAAAATTTCAAAGCAGCATACAGTTTTTTTTATTGTTATTTAAAAACACAAACCTAGAATGGAATGATTATGGCCTCTAATCAGGCATTTGCAATGTTTGATTTAATATTGTCTGACAGGTGAATATAATTTTTTTTTAGCCAAAAAGGAGTGTCATGATGGGCACTTGCAAGTTTGAAATTTGCAAACAATATTAATGATAATGAAAGCATTTCTCAAAACAATAAGGAACATTAGAATAAATAAAAGGAACTGACTGTACTGTAGAAGCCGTAAGCTTGTGTGCTGCTGGAGATCAACTAAACAATTTCTTAACTTTGCTGTGTGCAGTATATGCTGCTACACTAAGGCCTCTTTCCTGTGCACAATAAATGGGAAGCTAGTACAAAGCTATACTGCTGGGAAGCTGAAAAAGGAAAACATTCTAGTGATGCGACCAGTACTCTGCAGGAGCAGCCGTACTGGTGCCATCTAGTGGCAAGAGCGCCACCATGCTCTAGGCCTGCTGTTCTGTGAAAGTATACCAGAAGAAGTGCTGTATGCAGCACCATGTCTCTCACCATGAGGTAATTATTTCTTTTATCTACAGGTCACAGACTGACACATTCTCATTGGCCAGCACCTAATGGGCCATTATTTGAATAAATGGGAGTAACAGGGTAGGGCTGGTGACCCCCGTCAGTGCCATGAGCCTCTCCACATTGGCACACCTGCCGAGACAAGGTAACGTTTATCGGTGACACCTTCCAGAGCAGGAAGAGAAAAGAGACCCAATGCTGCTGTCAAGGTCAGGGCTCCAGGTCCAGCCTGGTCTCACCGCATCCCGAATCCATCCATTTGCTAAAGCCATGCTCTTCTGGTTGCCTGGCTACCTACTAATAAAGGTGACGAAGCGTGGCATCATGGAAAACAGAGGTAAGATGTTGACTTTGAGATAAGTACCTCTTGAAATTAAACAGTACCATCACATCACATTCTAAATAGCATTTTCAGAGGTGAACTCACAATGGCCCATAAGCTGAAAGGGAGTAAAATCTCTGTGTTCTGCAACTCACACAATAACTCGCATTTGCATAGCAGTTAGGTTAGTTAAAAGCAAATACTTATTAATGTTTTAATTATACCAAGTGAATGGGACAATATCATTATTCCTGTTTTGGGCTATTTTTCTAGTGTTTGAGAGAGAGAGAGAGAGAGTGTGTGTGTGTGTTTGTGTGTGTGTGTGTGTGCTTGAGGCTGGCGCAATCAGATGCCTCTTTATTAAAGTAAACAAAAAGATAATTATGTGTTCTCCTGGATAAACGTTATGGTGTGACGGGTGCTTGCAAAATCACGGTGGAAATGGTAACTGGAGAGGAAATGGCACTTTGTGTATAGTGTGTCTGTTCCTCTCTCTTTCAGTGGTGTAAAGGTCAAGGTGAGGAAAATGTTTTGATGGCCCTTATTATAACCAATCACATCTGCCACAAAAGTGACTCAGAGTGAGCGAGCGCCTCGAAGTGACTCTGTTTGGGCCAGAGTGAACTTTCTCAACCTACACAGGTTCTGTGCGTTTTGCCCACAACTAAGACAGAGTGAATCTTCAAGAGTGTATATATATATATACTATATATATATATATATATATATATATATATATATATATATATATATATTTTTTTAAAGCGGCCCAGCAAAGTGTTGCTAATAGCAACTCTCTCCCACATATTTGGCTATTCTAACTTCGCTTATTTTTGTTGTTGGTATAAGTGGCAGTGGTTGGTAATAGACAAGAAATGTATTATATAATTTGTGCTGATAACATTTCTTTAGTCCTTTAGTCCTTCGGCAATCCTACAGCTTGAACCAATGTAGGGAAACCACCCTTACCAAATGATAAGCACCCTGTGTTGTAAACAGTCACATGTAAAACTAGTCTTGCATATTTAGTTCACTCCAAAATACACCAATAGTATTTGAACTGCCACTTAACTTCCCCTGCTTGACTTCACGGAGTAAGGATCATTATAAAATTAATATTTACCACAGAAGAGGTGCGTATTTTGCAATAAATCATTTTCAAAAATAAATACACTGCAGCATGTCAGAACCTAGTAAATTACATGTTATTTTGTTTAGTTTTGTGGGAGAATCATGATCTCTATTTGAAAAAAAAAGTGATTTTCAATTTATCCAGCATTGTGCAGCTGTACTCCTATGTGTGACTGGCTGTTTCTCACATGACATACAGTGATGGGCAAATTGTAATTTTGAGCCCTGACACCGGGGCATAGCCATCATTTCAAAAGTGAGGGGAACAGAAATGTCAAATTTAATAATACTGTTTTTTTTGTTGTTGTTATTATTATTATTATTATTATTATTATTATTATTATTATTATTATTATTACGTCCATTTTGGACTTTCTGCACGAGAGTGCCCTTCTGACTTTGAGTATGAATGAGACATACACTGCATGAGAGTTTTTACACCTTGGTCTTGGCTGCATCATTGTCTTTACTGGCTGTTTTTAGGGAATATTTGCATTTATTCTCATGCGATTGGATTAGCTACTTATGTGCTGGACTGTAATGATTTGGCTAATGCAGGACACTACTGAATGATGCGCATCAGAGGGGATTTAGAAGTGGGTATACACAATGCCATCTGATAAAGAAGTGGGTATATGCCATTTACCTGGGTATACCCTGCACTACACCACTGTGAAAATGATGTCATTGGTACGGCGCACTGACAGACTGAGGCGATGCAATTAAGAGGATGAAAACACCCGGAGCAAAGGCTGTGTACATAGAGAGAGACTTACGACAATGGGCAGGGCAAGCCCTATTCAAGCCCACATTTCTCAAGCACTGGCCTGGGGTCTTCCCCAAGCACCAAGAAGGGCTTTTGAGAGGGGTCCTTGGGTGAAAAGAGGATGGTTTATGTTGGAATGTAAATGTGTGACCAGGGAGGTGGACAGAAGGTGTTGCTAGGATGTTGCAAAGTGGCTCTGAAGGGCCCAACTCTCGTTGTTTGTGCAAATCGATGTGTCAGGCAATTATGCCGAATGACATCTCAAAAGATGTCCGATGGGGGTAGGCAGGGTCTTGCTCTTATTATGGACACATTAACCAAAGGCACAACTTTGTATGGATTGCAAAATGCTAATTGCAAGCTATTTATATTAGCTGAAGTACACATTGCAAATTGTGCACAGTGTGAATAATTACTTTTCACTCACTCAAGACAATATTCTACACATTTGATCCACTAAATTGAATAGTTTATTTAAAAAAATATATGAGTTAACAAGTATCTCCACATCTCCAGAGTTTGGTCCACCAATGACAAAACATGCTCATGTTTTTGACTATAGACAGTATATATATATATATATATATATATATATATCATATTTTTTGAATTGTTGTGAATAGATTAGGGTTTAGGTACCAATTTTATGTCCCAAACCGCTGATTTAAACTCACAATGCTGTCTGCTTCATCTGCCACCCAGGTGTCACACCAGATCCCCCCACACACTTTGTTTCTTCATCAAACAGTTCTAAATTAGCATTTTTTCATTAACAAGACACTCTTATCATTCAAATTGTAGATTATCACTTGTCCTAGCAACACAGGTTGCCCTTGACAACAACGAGGAGGTGGTGTTAAGGAGTTGTTTGGCAGATGAAGGGTACAGTGGTTTAACCAGCTCTGAACACACTGCAGTCACCATTTAGTTTATTATACAGGTTAACTAAGAAACAATATCGCACACACTGATGCTGAACATTACACTTTTAAAAATAAAGGTACTTTACTGGTTCCATGAAAAACCTTTAACATCCATAGAACCTTTCCATTGTGCAAAAAAAAAAATGCTTCTTTTAAGAACTGTTCACTAAAAGGTTCTTTGGGGAACCAAAAGGGTTCTTCAAGGTATTGCTGTGAAAAAAAAAAAAAGGTTCTATATTGGCATCAGTGGTTCCATGAAGAACTTTAACATCCATGGAAATCTGCATTGCACAAAAGGTTCTTTATAGTGGAAAAAATATGGTCTTTATTGGTTTCATTGATACCATGAAGATCTTTTTAATTATTCTTTGTAGTTTATGTTTTGTAACATTAATGGTTCTTTATGGCTATTTGCTGTGAAACCCCACTTCTGGAATCTTGATTTTTAGGAGTGTTATGGCTTTCTTCTCTGGACAGTAAGTTACCTGAAGGAGGACCTCCTCGTTTGGGTGCAGTGGGATTTATAATAAGAAAGAGTGGGTGGATCTTCTCTTTTTGGTGTATTCATTTATTTATTCATAGTAGGCGTAATGTAATATTAATATACAGATATATAATTACCTATTGTAACAACAAAACACTTCAGAAATCACCAGATCTGACTAAACGCAAAGATTAACTTCATGCTAATGAACAAAGGGTTTCAGAAAACAGCCATGTGAAGTATAATATAAACTGTGTGTCAGAACGTATCTTCATGGTTGGCTTTATAGTAAATAACACAGAGTGTTAGCTTGTAAGCTTGTGGGTTAAAAAGTTATGGTGGAATTGCATATTCATTGGGTTTGTGATATTATTCATGTTATTGCATTGGGTACAGTCAACTGGCAAATGTTCTAGTTTTGGTGAAATTTCTAAATTTGTTTTTATAAATAAATAGATAATCTGAAGTTCTGTGCTTCATCCAGCTGTAACTAACATAACAGGATATAAATGAAATTCACCAGTAGGTACATACAAATACAAGACAGAAATGTGATAAAACAAATGATGCACCCTCAATACAATGCTGTTCCATTGGAAGTTTTTTTTTTCTTTTTTCATCTGTCATGTGTCACGTATATAGGAGTGAACTGGTAACGTGAGCCATTCACTCAGCGGCAGTTTGTGACAATCAGTCCAGCGAAGATAAGAAGTTGATGGATGGTCTGTTGGAAATCACCATCTCATTAAGTCACATGAACTAAGACAATGAGTGTAACATGAGGTAACAGCTTTCTCTTTAAGTGAGAAGAAAACAAAACCTTGCTTTGCAAAATATATTTATATATTTTTAATTTGTGTGCTTTTATTAGCCAGAAATGATCACTTCAAAATGAATAGCACATTATTAAGTCTTCTAGTGGCTCTTAGGGTGTTTTATCAGGGGTTTGTATCAGCGTGCAATTCATCTAAAGCCATTCTTCACTCTGAATATGTTTTATATGAGGCCCCATTTATCATCGCCTGTCAGATCTTAAACACAGCTTTATTCGGTGTAGAGTTATAAATTGGAATCATTAAACAGTTTTTCATTTAATCTGATGCAATAACTGCCTCTCTTTTATTGGCCTGTGAAAAGAAAATAGTAAATACAATTGTCTGTCAAGATGAGCTGAGATAGTGGTGAGTTCCTCGCTCTCCCGAGCATTTGCTGTTGAAATAAAATTAGGCTGAGCAACAAGGTAGCATCAGTGTCATGGGGGGTTTTGGAAAGAACTAGGCTGAAATCAGAACATGCAATTTGGAGAAGCACCATGACACTCCACTGAACTCCAAAGGGCTGTCTGTAGTTTAAGATGTGAATGTGGTGCACACTGATACACAGCAACTATGAACCATATAATGCCTGATTTCTGAGAACTCAGTCAGATTTTAAATCGCAAACCTGCTTGTATTAACCAGACCTACATCAGGTAAATATAAAGAGATTTGGTTGGATCCATTTTGAACATTATAAAAGCACCATGGAGAGTTTCACTGTAACTCTTCAGTGAGAGAGTTACATTTCAA
Organism: Cyprinus carpio; assembly: GCF_018340385.1. Classification (NCBI taxonomy): domain Eukaryota; kingdom Metazoa; phylum Chordata; class Actinopteri; order Cypriniformes; family Cyprinidae; genus Cyprinus; species Cyprinus carpio. The sequence continues at coordinate 18,920,251 of NC_056588.1, forward strand.
CACTTTTGAAATGTAACTCTTAACACATTTATATAGAGAATAAAACTGAATGGATGGACAAATAAAGATAAATAAAATACAATCTAAATTTCTAAATTAGAATATAAGAATATAGAATATTTAAAAGTGACCTTTTGAACAATACCGTACAAAAATGCAATCTTTATAATCTATGTTTGTTTAGATTAGTATTGATGTTTGATGGGAGTTAGGTTGGAAAATCAGCTTATACTGTCAGAAGATAAAACAGCATATATATTTATATATTTATATTATATATTTATATTTATATAATTTTGAATGGTGTATGAAAACAAACCAGACTGAGTGAAATGTCAAGGTGAAGGAAAAAATTTAGATTTTAGAGTGACATCTTTTAAAGCTAAACTCTTATTTTAAAGGTTAAAGGATGGCAAACATTTCTGTAAAAATTAAAGGATGACTACGGGGATGTAGGGATGTAAAATAACAGAATAAAGGGATGTGAAATACATGCAATGTACACTGTAGAAAATAAGCGCCAAAACTATTCTAAAGCCTCATATAGAGCAGCCTACAATAAATTGCAGATTCAGAAAAATAAGGTCAGAAAAAAATCATTTTTTTTTTTAAATTTTTTTTGTTTATTTTTATTTGTTTGGGTACTGGACTTCACTTAAAATGAGGTAATAAAGATTGTACGCTAGTTCGATTACATAATTGAGAAAGAGCGACGTGTAACATGCTAATCCAAGGATAGAAGAAATTGTAACTTGTCACTATATTGAGTGAGAAGACGCCACCGCTCTGGGCCTTATGTATTTCTATTTCCCCCCAATTATAATGATCCGTAGTGTAACATTTAGTTTTATCTGCTTGCAGAAGTCACGCATAAAAGAAAGCTGCCAAGACTCAACTAAGCTAAGTATCCACGCTGTCATGTTGAGCCCAGAGAGATCTGTACAGCTGAGAAAGTTCTATTTATCCAGTTAATTGTCCCCCGTTTTCTGCCTCTTTATGTCTGACGAACATCACAGGCAGCTTCTTTGTCGTTGGCTTATGTTACCGGCAGACTGAGCACAGAGGCCAAGGTGAAGGCCTAGCCCTGTAGATTTTAGAGGACACATCTTTTTAAAGCTTAACCTCTTATTTTAAAGGTTAAAAAGATGGAAACTTTCTGTAAAAATTAAAGGATGACTACGGGGATGTAGGGATGTAAAATAACAGAATAAAGGGATGTGAAATACATGCAATGTACACTGTAGAAAATAAGCGCCAACACTATTCTAAAGCCTCATATAGAGCAACCTACATAATTCAGAAAAATAAGGTCAGAAAAAATGCAATTTAATTTTTTAATTTTTCTTGATTATCTTGAATTATTTGGGTAACAAACTGGACTTCACTTAAAAACGTAATAAAGATTTACGCGTTACTTAATTTAGAGGTTTCATTCTTTGCAAGTAAAAATGTCACTATATTGGGAGAAGACTGCCACCCTCTGGCCTTATATTTTATTTCACATTTAATTCATTCATGTTATTTTATTCTTCAATTCACTAATCAAAGCCAAGTATGTGTCATTAGCAGAGAGATCTGTACAGCTGAGAAAGTCTTTACTACATGCTTTTCTGTCCTCTTTATTCTGCGCATCACAGGCAGCTTCTTTCGTGGCGTGGTAATGAGCACAGAGGCAAGTTTGGCCTAGAAGCATAGGAAAACCCTTGGCCTTGTAACTTGAAAGTGAAGAACTCAATTACAGGTGTAGAGGCAGCTTCTTTTGTGGCGTGGTAATGAGCACAGAGTCAGCACTGGTTTATTTCTGCCTCACTCTCAAAGCGGTAGAGATTCCACTCTCTATCCTTTACTGCCATCTGCTGGTCGCTCAAATGAAGACTTCCACAGCTCTTATCAATAAAAAACCTGCAACACTAGAGCTAAATGGTGACATCCAAGGTTTCATATACAGTATATACCAACAGTTTTTACAGTGTGCAATAAACAATAAAAGTGCAACACAGTTAATCAGTATTTTTTGTGAGATTGCCATTCATACATATAGGCTAGGCAATAATTTGCTGCTCTTATAATAATACATTTATTTATAATGCACTTTTGTAGTACCCAAAAGCATAACAAACAATATTTTTGTTAATTCATAAAAGCAGTGTTTTGTTTTGCATATTAAAAGTCTATCTTTAAGTAGGATTGAAACAACTCATTTGCCACAGTGAACCTAACTGAGAATTTGGTGTCTGCACCTGAGGTTGATACATTGGTGATTTCTGTAATCTGTACCTCATATCCAAAAAAAAAAAAAAATAAATAATAATAATAATAATATAAGAATATCATTAATAATAAATGTAATAATAATAATAATAATAATAAAAAATAAATAAATAAAGTGTGCTCTTTATTTAAGTGTAAATGTACTATCAATTCTTCAAAAATAAATTATTATAGGTTTAAATTTAATTGTCTTTTTTTGTGTGGTGTGTGATGTATTGATTTGATTTGTTCTACTGATGTCCAAACTTGTCCCAAACATTACACTATTATTGTGTTGCTCGTTATTATTTATTTACCCATACAGGTTCATGTTTCCACCAGCAGGTTTTAGGTGTTTATGGGTAAACACAACTGAGATTGAGAACCGTTGTACATCGACAAGGGTTTATGACCCAATTCTGCCTGCTTCCTACTTCATCTCTTCTTGGAAAGCTTCAGCAATGAGCTAAAGCCATTAACTCTCACATAAAAAACCGAACTGATTGAAATTGAAATTAATAGTTAAACAATTTCCACCTACTTCTTCTGCTTCAAAATCTCATTCTCTTTTTTGAGATTTTTTTTTTTGTTATATCATATTACAGTGTGCAATAATAATAATAAAAAAACATTTAAATTTGTAATTTTTTAATAATTGTTTACATTGTTTTTGTGATTTTGATTATATGCGTATTCTAAATGTATAACAATAAAGAAAAACAATTTTCAATAGTTATCACTGTAAACACACACACATTAATATTATAAATGTATAACAATAAAGAAAAACAATTTTCAATAGTGTTTTAAATTTAAGAAAAACAATTTTCAATAGAGTTATCACTTTAAACACACACACACACACACACACACACACAATAATTTAGCCAATTTCTATTAAGTTAATTTTATTTGTATTTTTTTTTTGATATTTAACAATTTAAGGAAGCAACTGAACTTAAGTTTTTAAGATGAAATGTTTTTTTTTTTTTTTTACAGTGAATGACTTTTTGTGAATGTTGTAGCATATTTCACCTAATGCTGTGCCTCCTTTATTGCCTGACTGCTATCATGTCATCAGTCATACCATCTTATCTAGATTCCCACTTGAGAACTTGATATGACTGCAGAAAGGGAAACAGTTTTTTTTTTTTCCAACCAATGTGCAAATATTGAGCCCTTATATGCTTCTCAGCCTCTTTCTGTCTTCCAGGCCTTAGCCAGTAATATTGCTTGACCAAAATATGCACAGTATACAATACACACATAAAGAAGTTGCAACTGGAGACTTTATGCTGCTTGAGTTGTCAAAATAATTTATTTTCATATTTAATAAAAGGTACAAAGAATACAGATAAGATGAATCATTAGTCATGGACTTGCTTGTGGTTGTCTGGGCTCATGGTCAAGGAGAAAATAAATAAAAGGTTATTTAATCTATGACTTAACCTCATATGTAGAGACAGAGACAAATCAATGCATATAACCTGAATCTAAGCATTATATCCTGAGATAATAACGTTGAACTTCATTTACACTGCATGCGCCTCAAAAGACGGCACCTTGATCAACAAGTTGGACAAGAAATGTATCTATAAACTTGCCAAGCAATAATACTGCATTGTTCAAGAAGTCATGCTTATGGAGTGATTCAGGGGGCAGATCAAATAAACTCATTAAATTCTCGGCCCACACAGATGATCAGTCACTGAAGGGAATCGCTGAAATAATCTGTTCTTGCATTGATTTAAAATCTTTTAACTGCACTGTGAAACACACTTGACACATGACATTCAACAATATGGTCAGTATAAATGAAAAAGTATTTAATTCTGAGAAGTTTATTCTGATATTTTGTAAAAAAAAAAAAAAAAAAAAAAAACCCTTTAATTTTGGGGAAGTTAAAAGGATATTTTGTAAAAAAGAAAAAAAAAAAACTTACAAAAACACCTTAAAAAAAAAAAAAAAAAAAACACCTTTATGACCATGAACTAAATATTACCCAAAATGTGAAACAACAGGGACAACATAGGGAAACACAGTACTTTATTGTTAATCAGGAAAATAGGCTCCAGCATTCAAATAAATATCTAAATCTGAATTTAGATAACTAGTACTATACTATAGTATATTCTAAAAATTTTATTGAAAAGACTAATATATTATTAAATGTTGGTTTATTTTTACTTTAATTTTTTTGTTAGGGGGGTTGTAATTATATTGTCATAGACAACAGATAATGGCCAGGTGTCCCGGTACCATTGCTAATCATATTCAGATAATCATAACTTACATTGTTATTTATTCAACAATAGATTAATGTCAGTTTCCTAAAACATATAGCTGCCTCATTAAAGAGTATTGTTACACTATCATATAGATATATATAAATATACCTTTGCAATATGCATTATAACATAACATTACTTCAGCTAAAACAAAAAATGTAAGAAAAAAAATACTTCAAAAACAAAAAAAAAAAAAAAAAAACCTTCAGGTTTATAGTCACATGCCAAATGCAGTGCTTTTGTAGATAACTTGAAGGCCGGGACATTCAGCTGCCATATTCCTTTGTTGCCAGTAAAAACATTGCAGAAACTGTCTCTGGCTAACACAGGCCCTACAACTGTGGAAGTATGAAGTTTATTATTAAAAATGTCTCCCAGAAAAATGTCTCCCAGACATGAAAATAGTGTAAACATACTATCAAATGAGATTTTTTTATGCATATTTTATTGATACTTAAATCTTACTTTAGCTTAAAGGTGATGTGTGTTATTCTCTGGATATTAAAATACTTCCGCTTATCCCAGTGTTATAGGAAGAAACAAGAATAAGCACTGTATAGTAGGCTATTCGTTTAGTAGGTTGATTTCCCCAAAAGTGTAAACACTGTGCAGGGCTCTGTGAAACTTTCAGCGTTGCTCTATTTGTTTGAGAGGCCTGACATACTCAACTGTCTCAATCAATCATGGGGTTTGGGGTGGGACTACCTTTCTGTCTCACCAACGGTGAAAAGTGTTTAGGAATCTGTTTGTAACTAATAATTTTCTTTCACACTGTGTGCTTGTCCAGTGGCTTCAAAAATACACACTTCACCTTTAAGTTGCTCTCCTAGCATTATCTGGTGGGGGTGTAAGTTCATAAAGACAAGCGGTTCCATCCAAGTCTTCTAAAGAATCACGCCTGCATTCTATTTTTGGGTGAACTGTCCCTTTAAATAACAGAGACATCCAAAATATGCAATGTGAGGGGGTCTGTAGGAACATGGTTGAGAAAAGGGAAACTTTGTTTCTATAGTTTCAAATCAGTTTTATCAGTAAGTAAATTAAAAGTAATCTGGCAGTACAAGTTATTTAAGTCTTAAAAGTCTTAAAAAATTAATACCAAAGTAAAATAAAATATTTTTATATTATGATAGGTAATAGATCTGTGACCTGAATCTATAATCATTACAGTATACCATCATTTCAAAGTAATTAAGACATTTCTATACACTGTATAGTTTAGATTTTGGTGGAGAAAACACTCATTTGAATGATTTTTTCCTTTATATTATTATTCCTTTTAGTAATAATGGACTGCCTGAGCATGACAATAACATTAGAATTTAAATTTAAATGTAGCCTCCAAAAAGCTACAGCACACTGTATTGTCATTATGGAGACTTAAGCTGGCCTGTTGAATGGCTTGAATTCTTAAGTTATTCAGTGTCATTTACTTGCATGTTTGCAAGCTTCTTATGGTGAATTTTTGTCCTTGTCTACTGTACAAAACATATCCAGATTCAGGTTAACAACCTTTGGATTTCAGCTTTTAAATTGTAACGATGATTGATAGTGATTCACATGAGTCTCATTTAATAATTAGCATAATATCAGGCATATAATACACACAGCTCTTCTGAGTAACTGGAGGCTGCTGTTAAGTCACTCATGATGTTAGAATATGCCTTAACCTGTAGATACCCAGATTACCAGCAGTTTGCTGTCATCTTCCATCAAGGCTCACCTTACAACTTTTCTTAAGAAGAAAGGATGATGTATGGGTTTATTTGAGCTTTTGGAGATTACCAAAGTTTAAATTCTAATATCCTTTATCACTTAAAGAAAACTGTGGTAGAGTGGGAGGAGTAGACACTGGCCCAGTCTTGAGTCATCCATGTGACTTAATTTGATGTAATTCAGTGTTGTTACTGCAGAACAAAATCACTGTGTGTGTGCAAATGCGTGCATATACGAGAGGGGGTACTGTACCGAAAGATCGGGTTCACACAGACAAGCCCAGGCTGGCTTCTGGCTCAAAGAAAAGAAACATGTTTTGCTACCTGCAATCCAACACCCCCCCCACCCCCCTTTCCCCTCTGAAGTATAGTTCCATGTCATCTGCCTTGCAGATAGTGGAAATCCCCTTGTGAAGATGAATTTGTATTTATATTTAATTTTATTATTTTATAATTGTGTTTTTTTGTGTGTGTATTTATATAAAATGAGGACAATGGAAGAAATCTTGATTTGTATTGTGCAGTTTTTATATAAGTGCTATAACAAGTCTCAGTTAGCTTTTAAATAATATAATAAATAAAAAGAAAACAGATAGAATAGAAAAAGAATAGAGCAAGCTAGTGTTAGAGGTAGTTTTTTGCTTTTGTTAATTGTATAATAAATGAAAAGAAACTAGATAGAATACAAAAAGATTTGAAAGCTAGTTAGATTTTTTTAAGAATAGAATTAGAATAGTGAGTGCTATAGTTAGAGGGTCAAATAAAGAAGGAAGAGATGTGTTTTTAGCCGATTCTTGAAGATTGAGTTGGGCAGGTAATTCCACCAGGAGGGAACATTTCATTTAAAAGTCCGTAAAAGTGACTTTGTGATTCTTTGGGATGATACAATCAAGCGAGCCCGCGTTCACAGGTAAGTTGCAGAACGCAAGCTTCTAGTGGGCACATAAACAGTAAGTCTGAAGTAATGAATTTAGGTCAAAGGAGTGCAGAATTTTTATAATTTATTTGTTCAACAAGATCTTTGAAATTAGGTATTCACGAGTGAATTTTAAAAGTAAATGTTGAAAAGCAGCAGTTACGCCATATATGGAATTTCTTGTCACTTACATCCTCTTAAACTGCCAGCTGCTGTTTTACTTCCCAAAGCATGAAAGAACTGTGAAAAAAGAAGAGAAGTTGTTAGTAAATAATGTCATTAAAAAAAAAAAAAAAAAAAAAAAATATTCCAGAAAATCCATTCACAGACAAGCAAGGGATTTCATACAATTCTTATATAATTAATACTACACACACACACCAGTTTCTGCAGTCATTAGAGGTCTTTTTTTGCTTTTGTTAATTGTATAATAAATGAAAAAGAAACTAGATAGAATAATACAAAAAATTTGAAAGCTAGTTTTAGATTTTTTTTAAGAATAGAATTAGAATAGTGAGTGCTATAGTTAGAGGGTCAAATGAGGATGGAAGAGATGTGTTTTTAGCCGATTCTTGAAGATGGCTAGGACTCAGCTGCTCAGATTGAGTTGGGCAGGTAATTCCACCAGGAGGGAACATTTCATTTAAAAGTCCGTAAAAGTGACTTTGTGATTCTTTGGGATGATACAATCAAGCGACGTTCACTTGCAGAACGCAAGCTTCTAGTGGGCACATACAGTAAGTCTGAAGTAATGAATTTAGGTAAAGGAGTGCAGAATTTTTATAATTTATTTGTTCAACAAGATCTTTGAAATTAGGTATTCACGAGTGAATTTTAAAAGTAAATGTTGAAAAGCAGCAGTTTCGCCATATATGGATGTCTTGTCACTTAACATCCTCTTAAACTGCCAGCTGCTGTTTTACTTCCCAAAGCATTAAAAGACACTGTGAAAAAAGAAGAGAAGTTGTTAGTAAATAATGTCATTAAAAAAATAAAAAAAATAAAAAAATCCAGAAAATTCCATTCACAGGGGGGGGGGGGGGGGGGAAAAATAAAAAAAATATTCCAGAAAATCCATTCACAGACAAGCAAGGGATTTCATACAATTCTTATATAATTAATACTACACACACACACCAGTTTCTGCAGTCAACAATTGATTGTATTTAAAAAAAAAAAAAAAAATTGCTTACACTCAGTTTGCTTTAAATCAGAGGCTGCACAAATGTATATTTTTATTGGCAAATTAGGTATATGATTTTTCCAAAAAATTGATATTACATTTAATCAGCATTTTCCTCCACAAGAGTGAAGTTTGATGAATCCATGTGTGACTGCACAAACAAGCTGCGATTCAGTTGGGGCTTAATATATGCAGCTTTCAACAAATGTGACCCTGGACCACAAAACCAGTTTGAGATTATGAGCTGAATAATTAAGCTTTCCATTAATATACAGTTTATTATGATAGGGCAATATTTGGCTGAGATACATCTATTTGAAAATCTGAAATCTGAGGGTGCAAAAATTCTAAATATTGAGAAAAATCGCCTTTAAAGATGTCTAAATGAAGTCCTTAGAAATGCATATTACGAATCAAAAATTAAGTTTTGATATATTTACGGTAGGAAATTTACAAAATATCTTCATGGGACATGATCTTTACTTAATATCCTAATGATTTTTGGCATAAAAGAAAAATCAATAATTTTGACCCATACAATGTATTTTTGGCTATTGCTACAAATATATCCGTGCTACCTAAGACTGGTTTTGTGGTCCAGGGTCACAAATCGCCGAATGACAGACAACTAGCGGCACAGGTTTGTGGGTATTTCAGGAAGTCAGTAGCCTTTTTATGTGAAAAATGGAAGCAAGACCCATATTGAACACCCAAAACTAACCCATGGCTTGGGCCGGCTGGCACCCACACAAGGGCAGAAATAAGGGATGGTATTTATATATGTCTGGCAGAAGCTTTTCAAGTGAGTGATGATTTTTCTTTATTTTCTTTTTTGATGTGTATTGACATATTCTTAGAGATATTGGGATTTTTATCACAACTATTGTCATTGTAGTTAGAACCTAAAAACAATTTGGTGCCATTTGCCAAGCCATGGACATTTACTGAAATACCAAGGCGATTTGAATTTAACACAGTAGATTGTTCATAGGATAGGAACTGAAGGACAACTGATGACTGGTTTAGAATTTTCCACCACTGAGCTAATACAGTAATTCTTTCTCAAACAAAGAGAATAGGGGGCAGGGAAGGAGATCTGAGCTTGTTCAAGTGTGACATCAATACTCACTCTTTCTTTAAACTTCCAATGTCACAACTATGTTACTATACTGGTCACACTGACACAAGGTTCTCATAAGCTCATTAATCTTGAAAGAAAAAACTGTCAAAACCATACACTGTCCCTATGCCTGACATAAAAAAAGGCATATTTGTGGCCTTGATTTTGGTTTGGTGGAAAAAGATATCACATAGCCTGTCTATACAAAAGATCTTGAGCTTTTTACATTGTTACATAATGGATGCAAAATAACACATCTTCTGGATAAAGCTTTACTGAGCAGAAATAACAGTCCCCTAAACTGAGTTACTGAATTGTTAAGTCAGAGAATAACTGGGTTAGGGCCCATTCACACAAAGTTTGATAACTATAACGACAACGATGACTATAAAGTTTTAATAATTCCACATCACAACTATAATGACAGAGAAGCATAGTATCCTAGGAATCACTATTGGAATGAGTATTTTTTTTTCTCTAGCTGATGAACAATAAAACCACTGTCAGACAATCAGAATCCACTAGAGCTTCATCATTTAAAACAGGTGTGTGTGTGTGTGTTTGTTTTGTGTGTTGTTTTTGTATGATTTTTGTGTAGGTTTTTGTAATATGTTTGTGATGTTTGTGTTTTTTATTTTTTTTTTTATTTTTTTGATTAAAATGATTGTACCCTGAGCAGTGAAGCTTCTAAATCATTTACGTGGTTGAACTTCTTAGAGGAACAGCTTTACTGATGCAATTCCTGTTTACTCCGCAAACAACAGTTATGTCACATTTTTTCGCATTGTATCCTTGCATGGAGATGTTTACTCAATATTTGATGTTGACATTTTCGATAATTTCTTGCAAAAAAATACTATTGCAGTTATTAAATGTTTGGTTAGTTATCACCAAATCTCTCAGTATTTTGCTGTAGATCATTAAACCGTTAGGCTGCCACAGAAGTCTGTCTGAAATCAGTTTTGTGAGGTACCTTTGTGTGCAAATGCTGCCTGCAAAGTCATTGCCTGATAGGGCAGCTAGGTAACAAGTCATCCTACGCTGATATCTTTGATATCTCTGATATCTATCAAGTCATCCTCTTTGATATCCCACAGCGTTCCATTCAATGACAGTTGAGCTACAAAATAAAGATGGCATCTGAAAGTTGCGTTTGGTGGACAGTTTGTGTGCATAAATGTTTCTGTCCAGCTTTTTCCACTTTTGATGTTATTTCTAGTGAGAAATCAGTATTACAGTAGGCTAGATGTCTTTAAGATTTGAAGTTTTACATACATTCTAAATCATAAACATCTTAAAGACATCTTCTAAACGTCTATTTGATATCTGATAGAAAACGTCCTATAGACTATTGCAGATGAACAAACACTCTAAAAATACGTCTTTCTTGCAGATGTCAGCCTAAATGCAGACGTCAAATAGAGTTTCCGTGATGTACGTGTGCTATCAGGGAGCCTGTCTGAATTCAGTTTCCACAGGTGCCTCTGTGCGAGGCAACAAAACAGCCTTATCTGACAATTTGATCAAAATCACTCCAAAATCACATTCTGAGGGCGGCAAAACCTCCTTCAATGTGGAAATTGTGTTCTGATGGGCGAGGGTTTTCATCTAGAACAACAAGAATAACAAAGTAACAGCAGTACAAAAGTTGCCCAATTCCATGCGAAAGCCACAAACTTGGCAAAACTGTTAGTATGCTACAGTATTTAACTTTTAGCCCTCTTGCAGTTAATAAAAACAACTGCATGTGTCTTGTGCAAGACATTGTTTTGGTTGTGGAAGACTTTGTTTTTGGTTTTAGTTGAGCAGTTAAGTGCCATATTTTATGCGGTTGTTTTCAGTAATTGAAAACATTTATTTTTTAAATTATTGTCGCTACAAAAATGTACAGTTGTAAGCATCTGTCATAGGAAATGCTAATATGATAAGGTCAAACAAATAACTGCATGATGTTCTACCCAAATAGAGAACAGTAGTAGGCTACGTATTGTACAGATTGACATAGGTATGTTTGCTACACACACTAATTTTCGTTGTAACACTTTATTTTGATAGTCCACTTTAGACATTCTACTAACTAATGGCCATAAGTAACTCTGCAACTACATGTCAACTACCAGTCATTAGAGAATTAGTAGACTGTCTACTTAATATCTGCCAACACGTTATTTTGATGGTTCCCTAACAGACATTCTGCTTACTTTAAGTAACTTTGCAAGAACATGTCTACTTATTCTACTAATCCTGACCCTAACATAACAGTCTAATACTGTAATGCGAGTTAGCTGACATGTAGCTGCAAAGTTACTTATAGTTAGCAGAATGTCTAAAGCGGACTGTCCAAATAAAGTGTTACCATTCCCGTCTATCCAAATAAATCCAATCCAATTCACATTTTATGTGTCACGAACTTCAGAACTGAGGAAAGCCACCGTTATAGTCACCGGTGCTGGCTGCACATCCAAAAGTGTGATAGTTGCAACTTGCAAACATTTATTTGTGGTGCTGCCTTGCTAGTCTTCCATTATGTGTATTGTAGTAATTATATTCGTTTTTACAAATTGAGAGACAATGTTGAAATTATTATCTCTGGATTTTCATCCACATCTAAATATACAAGGCATTTCATAACACTACAAAAACTATGTAAGAGAGGTAAACATTTCTTCTTAGTAAAGCATTTTCAGCTACATTCCTATAAATAAACGAACGAATGAATGTTTTTTTTTACATATCTGTGGATCACAAAAAACTAAATATGTGAAATAATACTTTTTCCCCCTTTACAGTATGCTTAACTTTTCCATTACAAAGGCCTTTCACCAGCACACGAGCTGTTGATAGTCCAGGGGTGCGTTTCCCAAAAGCATCGTTAGCCAACTATGGTCGCAAGTTCCGTCGTTACCAACGTAGTTCAACGATTCGGTGTTTCCCGAAACCATAGTTCAAACGAACATTCGCAAACTGCATCGCAAACTTGTGTCGTTGGAACGACAGCTCTTCACCTGTAGTTAGAGGAGATGCTATAGTTCGTGTTAGTTTGCTGTGTCGACGTCGTTCTATTCGCCGCACCTGGGCTGTGTTCTATTATCCAGAGTTATCCACCCTATGCCCTATTCCTTTCGAAGATTTCACCATCCACTTTGAGTTATTTGGAAGAAAGTTGTGGTGCGTAGATCTTACCTAATTCACCTTTAAATATAAATATATATATATATTTTTTAACACAAATTCATTTTGAAACTATATACTGTAGCAGCATGGTCCTCGCAATTATTCTCCCTTCGCAGTGCCCTCTGAAAGCATTAATCATGCCGATTGGCACACAGCCTTCATTTCGTTTGTGCGAAGGAAAGGTGAGTTTGTCAAGTGAATATTTTAAAACATACATAAACATACATATTTCAAATATAACAATATTTGTAAAACAGTATGTTCAAAGTTTTCACTTATATCAAATGTTAACACTCAAATCACAGTATTTTAAATGAATGTACCCAAATAATGTAACAAAAAATGTACCTATAAATATGTGAGTGATTTTGTTTTTTACAGATTTAGAATATAGAATATTCTCTACAAATGTGTGTACACACACACACACACACACACACACACACACACACACACATGTGTGTGTGTTTTTTTGTGTGTTTTCAAAAGTATTTTTTTGTTTTTTGTTCGTTTTAGTATGTGTTTTTTTGTTTTTGTTGGTTTATGTATTAGGTGTTTAACAGATGTTTTGTCAGATTAAACAAATGGTTTAATCTGAAATGGTGGCTGGATGCTGCACAGGTGTCAGGAGGTATGGTGAAGAAGATCTCCACTGTCTCCCAGCAGCCAGCTATCACCAAAGCCATGCACCCTCTTCAGCCACCTGCAAACTGCAGAAGTGGCCCACACAAAAGAGTCATGTGTGCTTCCAAGCCATTTTACTACAATGTCATTGAACATCTCCTTGTGATCACACACTATTTGAACATTTATGGCTGGATATCCCTTCCTGTAAATGTACAAGGGCTCATTTATCACAGGGTTTGACACTGGGATAAGGGTGCCATCAGTGATGCCAATAACTCTGGAGATGTTGTCAATACTGTTGATTGGCCAGCTGGATTTCTTTAGGAGTTTGTGGGGGAAATCAGGATGTTCTTCATAAGCTGTAACAGCAAAGGTGTTACTGCTGTCACAGTTTTGCTGACTGAAGATTTGCTGAGACTGGAGAGGGCCTGATGTTAGAGGCCCAGGGTGGATAGTCTTTGTAGCGTTTGATAGTTTTCTTAACTGCTTTGATGGAATGTTGAATAATGTCACTGACTAGGTTTCTACATCTGTCATGTTTTGTTCACCCCTCTTTCATGCACTCCGACATACACTCTTAGAAAAAAAAAATGTACATTGGAGTTCTATATGGAACCTAGGGTTCTTTAGTCAACCCCAAAGTACCTTTTATGCCAAAAGGGTTCTATATAAGGAGAAATAACCCTTTTTGGCACAAAAGGTTTCTTTGGGCTTAACAGTCCTTTATGTATGTGTTTACATTAAGGTATTATATAGACTATTATAGCGAACTTATATTTCTGTTTTTACTTTAATTTTATTTTGGCAAACCTTTCATTCCGAAGAAAATAGATTAAAAATGTACTTCTACTCTTTCAAGTTGAATAGAAAATAATTGATATATATAAAAAAAAACATATATATGGATCAAAATTAACTGGTTTTACTGAAGTCTAAAATATTACTTAATATCACTGAATCAACCTAAGTACATGAATTTATACCAACAAAACTATCAGGTAAAAATAACCTAGGTACAAATGTGTACCAGCAGTGTTTAGCAATCTGGACAGGTTTATCTATTTATTAATAGCTATAGTTTGCTATTTAATCTGCACACTATCATGATTGCATGATCTTCAGTTGTCCTGTGGAAAGGTCCTATATCCTGCTCTTACATTGACGAGCAACCTACTCATAACACATGGGCCCGGTTTCACAGACGGGTTTATCTTAAAACAGGACTAGGCCTTAGTTAAATTAAGATTTAAGCAGCTTTTATAAAAAAATGTTAAGAAAACGTGACATATGTGCATGTTGAGACAGAACAATGGAACTGCCATTTTTTTAAAGATATGTCAGAGCAAGATATTCTCAGCTGAGACAGCTCAAACATACATTTTAATCTGGGACTAGCCTTAAGCCATGTCCGTGAAACCGGGGGATGGAGTTTCAGTGTTTCATTTTGATTCTTAAAGTCTGTTCTTATAACTCAACCCTACAAAGAGATGCATAAAATGATCTTCGACATAAATGACAAAGAACTTGAACGTGTATCTATGCGCTGATCAGTTTCATTTCAGCCGTACGCTTCTTGATAGAGTGATTACAAAAGCGCCCGCAAGCCGCGTTTTAAACTTAAACCGTTACAGAAGTTCGTTTTAGCTCAGCGCTTGAGAGAACGATGATTACATTGGTAGGCTAAGTGAGAAAAAATATTTAAAAATTATTATTTATTTCTTTTTCTTGGCCTACACGTTTTTTCAAGAAGCAAAACTAAGAAAGGTGGTTTTCCGCGTTGTCCAGGCCTGCGCTTAGCGCGCTATTCTCCACCGAGGTTTGACATTTCTAACATGGATCCAGGCACTTGCAGAGGAGGGGGCGGTGGGTGCTTAAACACCTGCACCTTTTCCCCTTGATGCCCAAAGTGCCCTTTTGTCAAGGCAGTATTTTTTTTCCCTCCATCTAAGGATGTCAGTTCTCCTCAACGCAAAGTCAGGTAGCATCAAAACGGACGTGTCACTGACAATAGAGATGTCAAAAGTATCTGGGCTGCATTTCCCGAAACCTTCTTAAGTAGCACTTGAAAATCATCGCAGATCTACGAGTGCTCTGGAGTAATCGTAAAGCCCCTTTGTGCATCGTTAGTAGGAATGCATGAAGGTCGGTAGGTTGATTATTTATTTTTATTCAAGTGCAATGTGATTAATATAAGGATTTGATTGTACTTTATTGTACACTTTATTACTCGTTTTATTATTATTATTAATTAATAAATGAAATAATTAAAAAGGACAGAAAAAATAATTAAATGACTAAAAAAAGATGAATAAAAGAAGTAATGTAGGAAATATGTTTCAAAGACTGTGGGTTGGGGAGATCTGTCTAATTGTTATTATATTCGTGTTGTCTGGAACGCAGCATTAGGTTAACATTTCAATAAACGAGCATGTACTACAATTAAGAGCCATTCTATAAGGTGACATTTCAGCACTTGACAAACGGAAAGCGACTCCTACAGTAAGTAGCACTTAAAGCACAGCTACGTGCGATTGTGTTAAGTGCGTTTTTGGGGACAACAACTAGTGCTCACCGTGAAACACTACACGACTCGCCTAGTGTTTATTTTGGGAAACGATCGTAAAATGACTACCCTCTTAAGCTGTAAAGTGCTAAAAAAAGTCAGTTTGTTATCAAGAAACGCAGCATCAGGGCAAAACCGGGTTTTCCCCGATAACGATTGATCTTAGCGCTGGGAAGAGTCATATTGTGATTTTTTTTGTGTGATTTTTTTTAAGGTTCGTTAGTTTTTGTTTCTTTTTATTGTTTTATTTTTGTGATTTTTCGTTAGTTTTTCACGTGCGTTCGCGTTATCTGTCAGGTACATTTCATAATGGATGTCAATATGCATTTATAAGTATAATATAAATAGTTTTAAGTGCTATTTGTAGAGACTTTTGCTTTTTCCAGGCCCAAGATGGCTGCACGTCAACGTCAGTAAGTCAGGTTGCATCCCATTTAGTTTATTATAACTTTATTATTAATATTATTATTATTTTAGTTTTTTAAATTTTTTGTTTTTTGTTTTCTATTTTTTTTTTTTTTTTTTTTTTTTTTTTTTTTTATGTTTAGTTTGTTGTTTTTTTATGTTTTTTTTTAATTATTTTATTGATTTCATTTAAAATGTAAACTATAATCACATGTGAACAATCACGAAGAGCACTGAATAAAGTAATAAAGGTTATTGAAACCGCAGCACATAGGTTTTTTCCTAACGGAGATCGTGTCCATTTTGGCAGGTGAGGGCCGCATCCATGAATCTGTCTTATGATATAATGCGCCTACGATAGGGCTCTTTACGATTACTCAAAGAGCACGGCCTCGTACGATCTACGATGTTTTTCAAGGTGTTGCCATAGTTTTTACTTAAGGTACGATGCTTTTGGGAAATATAAAGATAGTAATATTTAGATCAGTATTACGATCGTTTTTACGAACTTCTTAGGCTTACAAAGCTTCATAAGTGGGCTTTTTAAACTACAGCCCAGGATGTAACGAAGATTAAAGATAAGCACTTGAGCTCGTTCACCTTAACTACGATGATTTTTCAGTGCTACTTAATGTCATAGATAGTAATTATTACTTCCACTTTCTCCTATTGGAAACTCCCATTCAGCTTCCTTAAATAAATGTCAAGCGTTCCCTATAATTCAGTCCAAACCCCCATAGGTAAGCCCAGGTTATTATCGTTCACCTTAAATAAATGTCAAGTTATCAATATTGTTTTTAAATTCATAAGCATTAAATTATAATTTAACATTCATAAGCATTCAAACAATAAAAACAAAGGACCCATGAAAATTTCAGCACTGGGAAGGGCTAAATAGTGCTGAATGAAAGAAACTGGGTGAGGGCTTTTGGATGCTCCATATTAAAACAAATAAGAACAGGGCTGCGTTTCCGATAACGTTGTCTCTTAGCTCGCTACGAAGACTCTAAAGGTATGTCTTAACTAAAGGTATACTTGTTCTAGACGTGTTTCCCGAATTATACCTTAGGACAGTGCAATCCTGGTCCTGGAGAACCCCCAACACTGCACGCTTTTGGTGTCTCTCTTATCTCACACACACATTTGAGGTCTTGGAGTCTTCACTAATGGGCTGATGAGTTGAATCAGGTCTGTTTGAATAGGGAGACATCTAAAATGTGCAGTGTTGGGGTTCTCCAGGACCAGGATGTGGAACCACTGCTTTAGGAGATTGCTTAAGATATACCTCCTTACGTGCGACGTTACCAGGTGCTGTCCATGGCGGTGGTGCTGAATTGGTTGATATCCATGCCTCGAGAATCGATTATTCATTTTATGCACGGGCTGCTTCACTGCATTATATGTTGAAAAAGTGTTGATTTTAAATAAAGACACAACCCTTTCCTGTTAGAACGCAACAAACTTCCTAAACCTTTTACTTTCGCTTTGCAACATATGTCAGGGAATAAAACCAAGAAAGAAAAATATATGCACAGAGCACCTCCCATTGGTCACCAAATACAGGACTCCCATTGGTCCTGTAAAAACCTACAGGAGACGCTGCTTAGTAATTTAACAGCTTTTAACAGGAGAGAGAGAGAGAGAGAGAGAGAGAGAGAGAGAGAGAGAGAGAGAGAGAGAGAGAGAGAGAGACCTGCACAAGCCCAACAGAAAAACATTCAGGTAAGAGTGCTCATTTACTCCGAAACCAGGGTTGATTGCAAAGTCAGCAGCAGCATCGCATATTGGTGTAAATCACTAATTGATGTTACTGGATGAGCTGCTCAATAAAAGCGCAACAATGGAAACATATAATAAACAGCTACTATGGCGGAGAAAAAAGAGAGAGAGGAGAGCCGCCAGCAGCTGAATTTCGGGGCTGAGGGGGTAGCTCCATTGAGTTTCTCTCTCTCTCTCTCTCTCTCTCTCTCTCTCTCTCTCTCTCTCTATATATATATATTATTTTTATTTTTTAAGAATTGCAGCATAACTGGACACTGGGTGTATTAACTCAGAATTACTTTCGTATAGACTGAGATGTAAAGAACTGTAAATTGTCAACAGTGATAAGGTATAGCTAAGACTAGTCCAGAATCCACGGCTGCGTTTCCCGAAACCTTCTTAACGTTACGTCATTTGTAAGTTATACCTTAAGTTGTACCTTTGCGCTAATACGTGTTACCCGAAACGTTCTTAGTTAGGTACAGTGGGTACGGAAAGTATTCAGACCCCCTCAAATTTTTCGCTCTTTGTTATATTGCAGCCATTTGCTAAAATCATTTAAGTTATTTTTTTTTTCTCATTAATGTACACACAGCACCCCATATTGACAGAAAAACACAGAATTGTTGACATTTTTGCAGATTTATTAAAAAAGAAAAACTGAAATATCACATGGTCGTAAGTATTCAGACCCTTTGCTGTGACATTCAAGACACATGAAAGAACACCTGAAAGACTCCAAGATGGTGAGAAATAAGATTCTCTGGTCTGATGAGACCAAGATAGAACTTTTTGGCCTTAATTCTAAGCGGTATGTGTGGAGAAAACCAGGCACTGCTCATCACCTGTCCAATACAGTCCCAACAGTGAAGCATGGTGGTGGCAGCATCATGCTGTGGGGGTGTTTTTCAGCTGCAGGGACAGGACGACTGGATGCAATCGGGGGAAAGATGAAGGGATATCCTGGAAAAAAACCTTCTCCACCTCAGACTGGGCCGAAGGTTCAACTTCCAACAAGACAATGACCCTAAGCACACAGCTAAAATAACGAAGGAGTGGCTTCACAACAACTCCGTGACTGTTTCTTGAATGGCCCAGCCAGAGCCCTGACTTAAACCCAATTGAGCATCTCTGGAGAGACCTGAAAATGGCTGACCACCAACGTTTACCATCCAACCTGACAGAACTGGAGAGGATCTGCAAGGAGGAATGGCAGAGGATCCCCAAATCCAGGTGTTGCATCTTTCCCAAAAAGACTCATGGCTGTATCAGATCAAAAGGGTGCTTCTGCTAAATACTGAGCAAAGGGTCTGAATACTTAGGACCATGTGATATTTCAGTTTTTCTTTTTTAATAAATGTGCAAAAATGGCAACAATTCTGTGTTTTTCTGTCAATATGGGGTGCTGTGTGTACATTAATGAGGAAAAAAATAAACAAATGATTTTAGCAAATGGCTGCAATATATCAAAGAATGAAAATTTAACGGGTTCTGAATACTTTCCATACCCACTGTATACCTTCTGTAAGTCATACTTTCGTAAGGTTGGTCTGGACCAGTCTTAGCTATACCTTATCACTGTTGACAGTTCTTTACATCTCAGTCTATACGAAAGTAATTCTGAAGTAATACACCTATTGTTCAATTAAGCTGCAATTCTTAAAAAAAAGTTTTACGCAAGTTCTTGCTCTAACAGGAAAGAGTTACGTGTATTTATTTAAAATCAATACGTCTTTTATAAATAACACGCTTTCTCATATAACGCAGTGAAGCAGCCCGTGAGAATGAATAATCGATTCTCAAGGCATCGATATCAACCAATTCAGCACCACCATTTTTCAAATTATGTCCATTTTATTCAGGAAATTCAAACAATAAATGCCCTTTTGATGCTCTTTGATGTGGCGCGACAGATCGCTGAATAAACGCCTCAGTTCAAACGGCAGCGCGCGCTTGAGTGAGCGCGATAATCTCTTCCTTTTTAATACTAGTTTTAACGCGAAATAAACAAGACTGAACATCTCATGCCTCATGTAATCGCCGAATCAGCGTTTCAACTGCAGAAACACGTCAATAAAACTGCTTATAAACAAAACGTCACATAGCATTTCATTTACCTCAGGCAAGTCATCAGCATCCAAAGCATACCTGTCAACCCTCCAGTTTTTCCCGTATTTTATGTTTGCTACATTCGCTTCTGATAAAACTCCCGTAATTTGTATGGGCCAAACCTCATTATATGAATAATCATGGCAACAAATTCCAAGGTTGCCCAGTTGCCAGATCTTGTATGAAATGCATCTTTCTCACACGATCGATGCATACAAATTTCAACCCATTATTCCCTTCAACTTGGCAACCTACAGCCCAGTGATGCTTTTGATTTGTCTGCAGGGAGTACCGCGGGAAGGAAACAATGATCACTGGTAGAAATCGGAGGAGAATTCTCAGGTGGTGCTCCAGTGAAAAAAATCTAAATATACATGTAAATGTATAATTACATAATGAGATATAGCTTACACTTCAAAAGGTTATTTAACTGATTCAATATGAGCGTTGCAAGTTTCAAAGTCAGGTGCTGCGCTGCTTTGTTTACTGCGGTTACGGGGGAAATGGCTATATTCCTGGCGAAAAGCGCCACCTGCTGGCTGGAAATGAATTTGCATTTTTTCAATAAGAAGATAATGAATTATAAAACTCTAAAGATATTCTATACCAAGATATATTTATGTTACTAAATTAATATAATTGTTTGATAATAATTGTTTAAATTAATAATTCATAAAATGAATTAATAAAAATAAAATAATAAAATATAATATTAAAATTGTTACTTTTGACTCCCTTTCCCAAATGTTTACAGGTATGGTCCACAGCTCGTTTGCTACTGAAGTGAAGTGCAAAAAAAAAAGAGCATTTCGCAAAATATTAGACTATATACTCAATACATTTTACTTGACCTGTTAGAGATGTCTTAATTATTTAATGTTCAACTGCATTATGTGCAATTTACATGTTTGCTAACAATATTTATAATTTAAGTGTAATTTGATAGTAATTAAATTTAAGTTTGGGCTTTGTTGTTAAATGTAACCTTATAATAAATAATGTACTCCCTATAATTTAGAGCAGAATCTGAGGTAGATTTTGTCCCTGTATTTTATGTATTGCACTGTATTTTATGCAATCTGAAATGATTGCACTGTATTTTATGTATAATAATTTTCTATTTGAAACTGTCTTAAATTCTTTTTAAATCAGTTTTTATATAATTTTCAAAGTTTTTAAATTCCTTGTTTTATTTTTAGTGGTTATTTTTTATGATTATTTTACTTTCTTTTATGTAAAGGACTTTGAATTACCATTTAAGAAACACATAATAACGATAAGGTACATCTTAAGGCATAACTTATGAACGACTAGTTTTAAAGGGTTAGTTCACCCAAAAATGAAAATTCTGTCATTAATTACTCACCCTCATGTCGTTTCAAACCCGTAAGACCTTCGTTCATTTTCGGAACACAATTTAAGGTATTTTTGATGGAATCTGAGAGCTGTCTGACCCTCCATAGACAGCAACGCAACTTAAATGTTCCCAAGTCCAGAGATCTGTAAAATAATCCATGTGACATCAGTGGTTCATCCGCAATTATAAAAAGCTACGAGAATACTTTTTGTACTCAAAAGAAAAAGAAATGATTTTATTTAACAATTTCATTATGCTTGTGCCTTTTTGATTTTATGTGAATTGGAATGGTTTTATGTTTTTCTGTGTATGCTGGGTCTGTTTTCTACATTGCTGTGATTTGATCTGAATGGAACAACCTGTCCTCCAATGCATCACCCTGGTGCCATTTTCCCTGATTTACGACCCATCAGAGCGTATTTACAATTGCGCCCCTATCGGCAAAACCGTTTTCATATTAATGTGTTTGTACTCATTTATCGTGCACTGTGATTTATGCTCGTGTAGCTCAGTTGGTAGATTATTGCATTATACCTTGATATGCAATCATGCTATCATGGGTTCGATCCCAGAGAAAGGACGTGCACGTAAAATGTATATGCTCAATAAATCATAATTTAGCATGATTTCTGTGAGGGTTAGGTTTAAGCCACCTAGTAAAATATGTACGAATTACTGTGAGATCGGTGTAAGAAGTCCACACATTGCATTTAAATAAACGTGCGTTTTGATTGGTAATGACGTTATACGTCATTTCATGACGACAGACGCAACGCCATACTGTCATTATTTTTACGCCCGCTAGAGGCCGCTTAACTTTAAAACGTAAATATAGGTCGTAATAAGGTGCTTGCACAAACGACCTATGGTCGTTTTTGTTGGAGGACAGGCTCCTTTGAAACGAGGCTAATTAATTTTCATTTTTGGGTGAACTATCCCTTTAAATTACAATATTTTTGGGAAACAGACAGTAATATTAAGATCAGTAGTACGATCGTTTTTACGAACTTCTTACAATTTTTAGAAGCTTTTGGGAAATGCAGCTCTGGTGGTGAGAGGCAAAATAAGAGTCTTATTAATATACTAATTGGTGACATTTTAATTGTATTTAATTCCTTATTGTTTTTTGCAAGTTAACCTTCAATTTATTTATTTGTGCAAGTTAACTTTCAGTTTTTTTTTTTTTTTTGTATTCCTAATTTCCCAAAAAACCATATTTTTGAATGTACCAAATTGGTGACATTTTAATTGTATTTATTTCCCATTTACCATTTACTGTTGCACTGTGAATTACTGTGTATATTATCTTTATATTATGTAAAATCTAATAAAAGTGTCTAAAATGATCACATAATATGTGTTATCCTTATGGTAATTATAGTTTTTCTAGTGATAAAGTATCTATATGAGCTGTTTAAGTCATAAAATGTAATTAAAATAAATCAAAAATTAAATCCATAAAATGATCCATTTGATAGGAACCCCTAAAAGGTTCTGTAAAGACATCTTTTTCCTGGCTACAAAGAATCCTAAAGGGTTATTTTGAAAGGACCCTTAAAAAGGACATTTAGAACATTTTAGAGGTCCCAAATATGTAATATGTTTAAGGCTCTATGTAGAACATTTTTTTTTTGTATTATATATTACTTTGCTTTGAACTCAAAATATCTTTATCTTTAAAGTCTCTGGTAGGTTCCCAAGCCCAAACAGTCCGTCCTAACTTTTTTATGGTCAAAACTTGTTCAATTCATATCAAATCCAATTCACTATTCAATGAAAAGTGAATAAAGTATAACATGTCCCGTAAGGCACTATTAGGCAAAAGCTTAGCAGAGGTACATCTAAAACTAACTTGGTATTTTTCTCCAAAAAATAATTAGCTAATAATTTTGACATTATGTTCATGCATGTTCATGCATGTGATATTTCCTCCTTCAGGCTATTAGTCGCCCTTTTCCACACTAGAAGCATTTTTGTAAAGGTCATAAACAATTAACCAGGCTTTACACCGGCACTCACATTGCTGAACTTGGGGTGGAGCTTTCAAACCATAAAACCAACTCCCTCTGCTCTCCACAGACTCTCAGTTCACAGTTTCAATAAACTCTTAATGGAAACCTTCTGTCTTTTATCATAGAGGTCATGAATGGATGCCAGTACTAAGTTGTGTCAAATGTGGTGCCTTTTTTTTCTGGACATATTCAGTTCACTTTTCTAGAAGATATTTTGTACTTGCACGATCGATTTTGTTTTGACACAGCTGAAATTATATGAAATTATATGGATTTAAATTAACAGATTGCTTGATTCCGTGGTACAGAGAAACATTTCAACGAATTAATAAGGTCAAAAAGAAGCGTGATACATTTTTATTTATTTTAAACTACAAAGATGTCCAAAGACAGTGTGTTTTATTGAATGTGTGTTAAAGTGAAAGTGAAAAGGTGAAGTGACGTGTAGCCACGCATGGTGTCCTATACTCGGATTGTGCTCTGCATTCAACCCATCCAAATGCACACTGCAGCAGTGAGTAGTGATCACACACCGGAGCATTGGGCAGCCATGACCTTTGGGTTACAAGCCAGACTCTCTAACCATTAGGCCACGATTTTGTAAGCTGCCTGTTTTGAGAGTATAGGCTACGTGAATTTAAAAGCTCCCAGAGTGATCCTGGGGATCGTACGGTATGAATTATCGATTATATTTCGTAAATTTATAGGCTTTGTGTTCTTTACCCCATGTTGATTCTCAGTTGTTGACAGCATGCAGTCCTGGCCTGGTCTAATAATTTCCACACATAGCAATGAGATCACAAAACTCACAAATACTAAATCAAAACCTGAGCCACAACAGGTATTTAATAAAAAACGTCCGTAGACGGTCCATACAGGGGTAAAAGAAAACTGAGACCATATAAAATCAGAATATATTTCGGGCGCATCCGTGATTTAAACGTTTTAATCCCAAAGTCATATTTATCATTGCAATAGCTACGTATGTTATAGCTTCTATAATCAAAAATGGGAATAAATAAATGAAGCTATAGAGGTTCCTGCAGAAATGTTTTATTGTGCATATACACACTGAATAAATATGCAATTGTGCAAACGTGCAATTCACTGACAAAAACGTGGTAATGGTGTAACCGTAAAAAAACCCTCATTTTTATTTAACCCTTAGTTTGGTTTGAATTAATTAATGAATTTAGATGTTGCAAGTTGTGTACCAAGTTGTCAACAATGTATTATTGTGATTTATATTACTATTATTATTGTTATTAAGAGGAAGAATTAGAACTAATAGTAGGCTATCCCAAAATAAAACTAGCGATAATTCGACTTTTGACAGATTTTCTTGCAAAAAAAAAAAATAGTTTATATTTGGTTAAAGAAGCAATTAAATACTACGTCAAAGACCCGGGAGATACATGTTTAAATGTCTTTACCAAAACAGACATTTTTTTTTTATTTTTTTTTTTCATTTGGCAGAGTCCAGATAATGGGGGAAAGAGCACACCTTCTATCGTCATATCGTCCTACCTGTATCTTAATGCATCGGTCTTTATCTGTGAATTGGAAGAGTGAAAATGACCGGCACATGAATGATAGAAGATAGTTAGTTTATTTAACTTATTTGAGGGGAGTGGCTGTGCTGTGAAATTATAATCAACAATACAAACGAACTAGATGAACACAACAAACAGATATTCAGCTTGAAAACACACAGGCGCCAGTTCAACGCGTTTGTTTAATCTTTCCTGATCATGTCAATAATGCGGCATAAGGAATGAAACTGTGAGCTGGTTGTCACAGGTACTAGCAATATTTTATACAAGCATTTAAATATACTCAACAAACCACAAAGAACTGACAGTACTTGTTGGTCGATTATATTTATAAATGAATGCGCGAAACTGTGGACATATGTGTTATGTTTAAATTGGTTACTTGTGTGATTACTACGGAGGAAAAAAAGTTGTCTGTCCTGTTTACTTTCTTATCTAAAACTACATGATCTACTGATAGACAATAACGCCACACAGATGGGTTTCTTTTCCCGTTTGAAAATTCTATCACCACCTCAACAAAAGCGTTACTCACAATATTTCCTAAATTAATGTCCAAACAATGTGCAAATAATATACATTTGACAAAAATAATATTGTTTCAGTTTGACATTTGCTCATAAAAGACAAAAAAAAAAAAAAAAAAAAAAAAAAAAAACCTTTGCTGCGTGACCTTTGCTATAAAGTGATACAATTCATCAGGGCATTAATCTCTTAAAATAGCTATTCTTACAAATTAATAAAACATCATAGCGAAGAAGGATGCCATATTATTAACATGCAGTTATTATTATGCGCATGCCGCATTTGAACTGTTAGAATAAAAAGTCATCTGTATAATCACTATATTATCTGCCCCTAAAATACGTCGCAAGTCACGGAGAAATAAATTAAGAAAGAAAGAAAACAATGGTGCGATCGAAATGAATTATTTAGAAATATGTTACAGTTTTTTTTTTTTAATCGCTCTCTCCTACCCAAGTTCAAGTCTCAAATCGATCTCCGATCTCATGCCTTTGGAAGGAACCAAGGAACCACAATTTCCTTTCACATCAGTAAAACTATTAAATTTTTTTCCCCATGTATTAACTTTTCAGACTAAAAAAATTAGAATTATCAACATGCATCACAGCAGCAGTCACAGCAATGGGCTACATACAGTCCTTTGCACTTATTTCCTTTTTACGTAATATTTTTTTCTGTTTAAAGTCTGTAAAACTGTGTGCGATGAACCTGCATACCTGAGAATCCGGTGCAAGACACCAATGAAGTGAGTTCGTCGTCTGCATGTTTCACGAATGATCTCGTGAAGCAAATTTCGATAGCCCTTTTCCCCTGCTAACCTCATTGTGTATCCACAAAATGTGACCACGAAGTGTAATTGCTTAATTTATCCAGAGGAGGGAGACTTGAGGCTCTCTTCTCTCAATACGTCCATTGTTAATGGGTTTTGACCACGACTTAAACCTGTGGGACTCTTTTGAAAGGTTTATTTTTCACGCAGCACTCACCTTGATATGGTAATAATACCCTTTTTACACGTAGTGAGCATAGTTACAACAAGTATATATAATGCCGATGTCTACTAATAATAGTACTCTGTTGTGACGGTATACTCTCCCCGCACACTCTGTCTTGTTTTCTTACACAACAACAGCAGACTTAACACATTTGCTCACTGATTTCGTTACAGTTACCTAACCATTTCCCCCAAATGTCTGGTGATCTCGAAAGATGTTCTCCATGTGTTGAAGCTGAAGACATGACCTACACATGGATGTACGGATAGTGACACCGCTTCTTGTTCTATTGGGTCGTCTGTAAATTTTTACAAGTGACATTTTGTGAGCTAATAAAATATACCTTCTTTACTTCCACAGGAAACTCTGGGAGCATGCTGTGATAGTGCTGGCCTTTGGAATTCCGTCAATACCCTGTATAGTAATCATGTGACGAAGATATGACTGCATTGTGGAGCATGTGCGCTGATAAATTGAGTTGGCTACGTTTCTGTAATGTGCATTACAAAATAGTTTGATATGATATGTTATTATTATTATTTTTTTTTTTTTTTGTTTGTTTATTCCACTTCCTCTTTTTTCTCACAACTTGTCAGTTCTACCTCACGCTAATGGAGCATTTTCATTGCTTCTACATCAAATAAAAACTGTTTAACTCAAGCGGCAAAATATACAACTCTTCATTCATAAAGACTTGTTTACTTAATTAAAATCTAAAATTGACAGCCAGTTGTGCATGTTTAATTGCTAGTGATGGTTTAGACATCAGAAGTGTGGAATACACACACACACACACACACACACACACACACACACACACACACACACACACACACACACACACAAAGAGCTTGGTATTGCAGGGATGCATTGTTATTCTCATTGGTAGTGGCGCATGGCTAAATCGTCAAGCTTTCACTTGATGTACGATTTTTTGCCCTGCAAAGGCGCACTGCATTCAGGTTGTTTGCTAACATATAGCAGATTTAACGTAGAATATGTGCAAAATACATGTGATACTCTTTCTCATAACATAGGCTACACACACTTCCCGAAACGTGGATGCCTAAACAGCTCTTATGTTGCTTAGACCGCCCATTTCCACATTCCATAATTGCATACACTCATAAAAATAAAGGTGCTTCAAAAGGTTCTTCAAGCGATGCCATAGAAGAACCATGTTTGGTTCCACAAAGAATGATTTAGTAGAAGATTGTTTGGTTAAACATATATTTTTTAAGGTTTTTGTTATTTTAGGAGCATTTTTTCTTAGTGTGGAGAATTTTTTGAAACATATAGGTTCTACAGATGTTAAAGGTTCTTTATGGAACCATTTAGACAAAAAGGTTCTTCTATGGCATCGTGAATCACCTTGACTTTTAAGAGTGTATATTGCTTAACGTATCATCAGTATTGGAAATGCATCACGTTTAAACAAAGCCTTGCTCTTTCCTTCTAATCTGAAATAATGTACTGAAAAGGTTAAGTTCTGCATTCTGGATGGGACGCGCACACACGCAGCCTACCCGAAGAATGCTGGACCAATGAAATCAACCCGTCGCTCTCCGCGTAACCAGTTAGATTGACGTGGAGGACGCGTCAAATTGACTCCAGCAAACTTCACCCTGCGGGATCAGACAAATCCCTCTTTAACGGGAGATGATCACTCGTATCCCATTCTACCCTAGACAAGTTTGGCATGTAGACTTTTTGCAGCCGGAATAAACAAAAGGTTGTCGAAGTCTTTTGAACATCTTCACTAATATACTGCATGCTGCAGCGTTCAGCCATTGAAGGGAAACTGTTTTAAAGACACGCATCGCAAGAGCAAATGGGTGAGATCTCGTTCACATCTGCATGCTTATTTTGCAGAGAGATGCTTTATTTAGACCAGAAATAACCGTAACCTTGAGTTTCAAACTGAAATGTCAAATGTTTGCTTTGGTCATGAGTACTTAATTAATTCAAATAAAGCTTCTATATGGTGCCTTGCCATTTAACGACTGTCTTATTAGGCCAATAATATTCATTATCTCAACTGACACTTTCGAATATTAAACATGTTTTAAAAATGCAGAAAAGATCGCCATGTTCCTGTAAAAATCTTGGATTTGCTTAAGTCACTGAACATGAACATGATGTGCCATGCTGTTTCACATAGCACATTTTCCATAGCATAAGTTTAATTCCTTTTGTTTCTTACAGAGCAAACCTACGGGGAGGTGAACCAGCTGGGGGGAGTTTTTGTCAATGGACGTCCTTTGCCCAATGCAATAAGATTACGAATCGTGGAGTTAGCCCAGCTTGGCATCCGACCCTGTGACATAAGCAGACAGCTTCGGGTCTCCCATGGCTGTGTGAGTAAAATCCTTACGAGATACAACGAAACTGGGTCCATTTTGCCAGGCGCAATCGGTGGCAGCAAACCACGAGTTACGACACCAAATGTAGTAAAAAACATACGGGAGTACAAACAAGGAGACCCGGGAATTTTTGCATGGGAGATCAGGGACCGTCTTCTCGCGGACGGAGTATGTGACAAGTACAACGTTCCTTCGGTCAGCTCTATCAGCCGGATATTAAGGAACAAGATTGGAAACTTCTCCCAGCCTAACCAGTATGAAAATGGCAAGCAAGCACCTCCGCAGTCCGGCCTCTCGTACTACCCGTATTCATACCCCACTGCAATGTCTCCCTCCGGGACCAAAATGAGCAATCCTCCCGGTGTACCTGTCACGGGTGGGCATGTAAGCATTTCCCGCGGTTGGCCTTCAGCGCACACGGTCAGCAATATACTGGGTATTCGAGCTTTCATGGATCCTTCAGGTGAGACTCAGTGTAAACAAATCTTAACTGCACATCAAACGGTTACTTAGGCCTCAGCCTCAAGCTTGATTTGTGGTGCATACACAGAGCAAACTGACGAGGCCTATGCAATCACCTAATGCGTGGCTTATTATTACAAATATGAATTTTGAATATTGATACAGTTACATGAAGTTTAAAATTAAAATGTGAAATTTAGAAAACAGTTATTAAGACATATTCACACAAATATGGCCAGAGAATAACCGAGTAGGCCTTCGGATTAAAAAGTTGTAACCTGCAATTGTTTAGCTACCTGATTTGATAGCTGATGATAAAATAGTTTTGAAAATGTATGATGTATTTATGTTGACTGAATCATGCTAAATAGCATTTTAGAATAAAACATTTTTATTAGATATTTAGATGAGCAAATTATATCGATTTATATATATATATATATATATATATATATAAACATGTTTATTATGTATACACATACTATATGTGCCTATTCCTTAATTGTGAATTATAATATAAAATTGCGTTCACGCAGTAAGCAGCCCGATATATAATATCTATAAAATAAATTGTTATAATGAATAATATAAAAACGTTGTTGAAAATACTATTAGACCTATATATGTTTATATATTCCTATGTATATATATACATATATATATATATATATATATATATATATATATATATATATGTTGTGTATATATAATATATATATATATATATATATGTGTGTATATATATATATATATATGTGTGTATATATATATATATATATATATATATATATATATATATATATATATATATATGTGTGTGTATATATATATATATATATATATATATGATAATATGCAGCATTTTCGCTTAACACATATCAGTTTTAAATGTGCTGCACATTTGTGTCGAATGTATTTAAAAGATAGTTTAAATCATTCAATTACAAGGAAGATTATCGCTGACGTTAGTTAATTCCGTATATAATGCCTTATTATTCTTGGAGTGATTTTGATTTAGTTGGTTGCAAAACAAAGCAAAAACAGAAAGTTAAATGCTTTTAAATATTTTTTTTTTCCTCTAGCTATTGCTAGCGCTGAAGGATACGCACCAAAAATGGAGGACTGGGGTAGTGTGAATAGAGCGACATTTACCTCTGCTCATGGAGTCAATGGAATAGACAAATCAGCTATCGATGCAGACATAAAATACCCTCAGGTATCGTAGCAATTATAAACTATTTTATTGTTTCAAATACAAGCGCTGTTCAGAAATAATTTGCATGTCTTTGGATGCCACTTTGCAATTTGGTGTTATTTTGTAACTACTCAAGTAAGTGTGATATAAATTAACAGCGTAGCCTACCTAAATATAATTCCTTTAATAGAGCTGCTTATACACTGTTTTACTAAAGATTATATTGCACGTATATTTATGTACAATAGCCTATAACACGGACACTGCAAAGTGTTACCTTATCATGTATTATTTGTATATTTTTTTTTTTTTGGCTTGCTGTGTCTTTATGTGCTTGTTTTTCTCCTGTTTCTTCAGCCTTCTTCGACTTTGTCTAGTTATGTCCCGGCATGCGCGTACTCTCCCTCCAACCAGTATGGCGTGTACAGTGGTCCAGCAGGCAGTTATGTGAGCCCAGGGCATCACTGGCAGGCCCAGGGCACCAGCCTCTCCCACCCTGGCGGTGGCGTAGCGATGCATCCGAGTGACATCCATTCTTCTATGGCGTTCAAACATGCTGTGCGAGATGGTATGCACAATCATACTTTGAAATCAGTCACACTTCAACTGTGGTCCATTACTGATGAGATCTGAGGAGCCTATAACTGCTTAAAGAGCAAATTTTTCATGAGCATTTTAACTAACTTTAAAATGTATGGGCAGTTATTAACCTTAGCCGGTTTTAAGATATGTATACACCTCTTAAACGTCCTTGGCTATATTTATATTATTATTCACTTTACTTTAATAGCTAGAAACAACTTCTGGAGAAATAAATAAATACAATTCGTTCCAACCTTCACATAGAAACCTAACAGGGTACTAGTGTTCTCAAACAAACCATTAAGTATGCACATAAAATTTCTTAAGAGAATGAGGTCATGCAGGGTAAAGTAAGCGATCCAACTATTGCAGTATATCTCAGTTGCGGCCTGTATGCTCACCAGCATCAATAAATTATTGGCCTCATTAACAGACCTAAGTGTAATGAATTTCTGCGATTAATTATTGACGTTTACTCACTGTAGGCATTTGGGCCATTTTTTTTTCTTTTGAATGAATTCATAATAAATATACATAAATGTAATAGAATAAATGATCAGTTTGGGCAGTATTTGTACTACGCAAATATGAAAATTTTAAGTAGATTTCAGAAACTTTTATATCAGAATATATATTTTTTTTGTAAATGCATTTTAGAGAATCGTCTTGCCCCGATCCTTTAGATTTACATTACTCAGAAAATGCGTGATTGGATGTGAGGAGAGTTACGACTTGTTTTCTCTCTAAATATGTTCTCCTGTCCTCTACAGGAGACAGAAAACCACCCAGTCCCCTAAGCAAGCAGCAGCAAGAAGCATTGAGCAATATACACGGACTCAGCCTTTCTACCTCATCCTCGTAACACAGACACATCAGTTTAGAAATGATCGCATTTCAAGAACGCAAACCGTAAGTTCAGCCAAGGCATATCTTTCGATGGTGTTGTCCTGTTCGAGCCCGTGGCCAGCGCTCTATGAGAATAAGATTTTTGTTAAGCCGAATGAATGTATCCGACTTTGTTCTTTACTGTTAACTATAACTGTCTCCAGACTACGTTGTTTAGTGGTTGGCTGTTTAACCATTATACTCTCATACTGGTTTTGTCTATGCTATTTATGACAGCGACAACATAGGATGCAAAATGAGATTTGTCTTACAGCTAAATCACGCATCAGATCAAAATAATTTTTAAAGAATGGGAATACATTACATAGTCGTGTACATTA
This sequence comes from Cyprinus carpio, assembly GCF_018340385.1. Taxonomy (NCBI): domain Eukaryota; kingdom Metazoa; phylum Chordata; class Actinopteri; order Cypriniformes; family Cyprinidae; genus Cyprinus; species Cyprinus carpio. The sequence goes on from NC_056588.1 coordinate 18,952,632, forward strand.
AATAAACCCCTATGTGAACAAAGTACTAAATTGTTAATGTAAATATGAATAAAGCTTTATTTGTATATTTTTATAAATTCACGTGTAAATATGCTAAATAAAGGTATTGTATAAAAAAATAAACATTTGAAGTCAATATCGTTATTGTCTTTTATGATAACCCAACTTCACTTCAAATTCTCGCAAAGATATATTGGAATTTCTACAACAAACTCTTTTTCCCCCCTGCTCATTCTGTCTAGGGTTTTCAGTACATTGTGTCCTCTCTAAATTAGCAGCAAAATGTGGTATAACATCTTTGTTTATTTATTTATTTTTTATTTTAATTCAGCTAGAGAGTGTTTCACGCAATATGCTCTGCACTGAGTGATAAGGCCAGTTTGCTGTTTTCTCATGTGCACTACTGAGCGTAATGGTGCTTGTCCGCATTTGGCGCCTCCAGTGATGCTATCTGTGTTGATGCTGGATCAGTGCCACACGGTGCAATATATATATATATATATATATATATATATATATAATATATATATATGCACCGTGTATATATATATATATATATATATATATATATATATATATATATATATATATATATATATATATCCTGATATATTATGTATATACTGTATAAAAGAAATATATAAATAAATATAGCCTACATATAACTAGATAATCTTCGATTGGACAAGTTTCCTAAAACGGGTTTACAGTCATTTTGCTTAAAGCATTTGTGATGACCTAGTTGATGTTTGTTTTGATATGAAGTCGCCATTTTTCCTCTTCTTCCTCTTCCTCCTCCTCTCTGACACCCAAAGGCCTCTCGCCCGTGTTGTGTATGCTGTCCCCATCACTGTGGGGGAGTACAGAGCACCTCTTAATTGGTTAACACTGGATTTAACTGACACTAGAAACGTGCACACGGAAAACGGAGAATAATCTCAAATTTGTTTTTAATCAATTAGGAATTATTTACAGAGGAAATAACGTTAAATATTTCCAGCCAAGGATAAATTACAGCTATTTTAAACAAACAAACAAACAAACAAACAAACAAACAAACACACACACACACACAGTTACAGTCCATAATGTTAAAATGACAAACAACTGAGCCAGTTGTGGATAAATTTATAGTCTAGAAAAGGAACGAACGTTTGTACCTTGGGACATAGAGAACCCTATTAAGAACTTAGATACAACATTATCATAATACGCTGCGCTGGCCGAAGTGATATTGGTTTGAAGCTGTGTTACTGATCTAGCAGCACTTTTTATGTATGTCAAATATAGTGTATGACTTGTGACCTAAACATCAATCATGTTATCTTTTCAAATTTAAATTACCACCGATGTCAAAGACAAGTGCAGTGTGAAAGAAGTTATATTTTGCACTCGTCAGAGCCAAAATATTAGTGAGATTTAAAAATAAAATAGATTGTTTGAAATTTGATTGATGGAATCATAGCCGTCTTGCTGAGCAATAGGTAATACTGACAGGTGAACACGAATGTGGTATTTGATTACAAATCGCCATATTTTATCAATATTAACTCTCGGTGTCAGTTCCAACATCTATCCATGACCACGACCATCTAACGACAGTGTTTCCTAAAACATCTGTCCGAATTCCGAGTATTATTGTCTTGTGCCATATGCACAATAGAACATCAAAATGACATTAAACAACAGTATACGACTCAATTATACTCCCGGTTAACAACATCATCACAACAATAATGACAACTAAAATAAATGCATGAATGAAAGAGCTTAGTTTAGCCAAAACAGTCTTATCAAGGATTTAAGCATGCAATGCAAATATTTAAATTTGATGTTTAATGGCGTGGGATCGTTGTTCAACGTAGAACATATAGCCAACTCACGCAAGCTTCTAAAATGTGGTTTTTCTAGTTCTAGTTCTAATAAGTGTAAAATAAAAAATAAAAATAATAAAAAATTAGGCATCACAACTGTTATCTGAATGAGGATAAAAGTAAAAGATCGGTGTCACTGATGGATGTTTTTCAGTCCATTTAATTTTCGTAAAAGGTGATGTTTTTCACCGCCAAATTTACAGTTAAAAATGTAGTTCAAGTTCTGTTATGTTAATTTCGAGGTTTTCTGTAGAAATAATGTACTAGAGAATCAGACTGATGATTTCACGACGGAAAGATGTTTGTTACACGTCCCTGAAACACTCTAACTCTATGAATGCATGTACTGTTCCTGCCATATGGGCACTTAAAAATTTCAGTGACATCATAGACTTAAAAATCTTACTGAACAACCCTTAAACATAGGCTAACTTGCAATAAGCAAGAATTGCAGCGTTTTTTTCCAGTTCGGTTTTTCAGTTCTTCAACAGACCTCCAATACGACTTTTATCTATTTTATTTTTTTTAACCAATTTATATATTTATGTGCTTTAGTAATTATTACAATTATTGTAATAATTGTTTCATTAAATTATGGCTTTTCCAAAAAAAAAAAAAAAAAAAAATCTGATTACTAGAAACCCAACTTCTTTTATATGCATAGACTGGAGAAGAAGAAGCAAAATCGATTTTTAAAAAGGCAAATTATAAGACAACAGCTTTTAGTTGAGCTCTGATTTAATGATGTAATGCAAAACTTCTGCAGGATTTACTTTCTCACTTTAAATTATTTTTACTTCCCTAAATGAAAAGACATGTTCCCACACTGAACAGCTTAAACCTTCTATAACTGTAGTCTAATACCTCCTGTCATTGGATGTACTTGTCTGCAAATTAAAGGGTCATGTCAACAATTACAGAGAGTTTTGTGCTTACAGTTGAGATAGTGATGCTGCTGTAAAGGTTGAGAGTGTTGTCATTGTTTGTTAGTATTGTTGTTGTAGCAACGGCCAGGCCATGGGTTTTCATTGAATGCAATGTCAGCTTTGGATAAAAGTATCTGCCAAATGCATAAATGTTGTTGTTACATTGGTGCTGTTAAGACCCAGTCACAGTGTTACAGTTTTTAAAGTTTTTTACAGGTGTTATTTTTTTTATTGATTGTTTTGATGTTGTTTTGACTGTGGTAAGTGAAGGAAGAAAAAAAAAATGTGAAATTTGTAAGTGGTCAGAATAATTTATTTCAAAAATAAACTTAAAATGTAAACTAAACTGGTATGACATGACCATGCTATTAAAATCTATTTTGTACATTTAACATATACTGAAAGCAACCTTAATAACACAGGTGGTAAAAGCAAAGGCCGCCATGATGAATCCAAGTGCATCACAAGCCGCATTTCCAAAGGCTCCAGTAAGTATAGAAAGTTCGCAGTGTCATGCACACAAATATAAAATACCTCCATCATTATCATAACACACAACACCAAGATAATGCAATTAACATTAATTAAACAACATTAGACCTAACATAAACCCCTAATGTCTAAAAAAAATAAAAAAATAAATAATAATCCACTACCATCAAAAGTGACATTACACATAGGGAATCATGGGAATATCAGTTTACTTTTTTTTTTTTTTTTTAAAAATAGATAAAAATGAACTGTCACATTCTGTTAAAATGATCTCCTGGGTCTCTTGTAATAATGACATTAATGACAATGAACTTTAGCTAAATAAAATCTAACAGCAGTGAAAAATGCTGTTGAATACACTTATCAAATATAAGATCCAAATATTAGGACTATCTGTTAGTCATGCAATGAGGATCTAAAAATATGAGATTATGGTTAAATATGTTACAAAACAGTTCCATGAAACAGTATATTATAGTATTAAGTCCAATTGATTTTCTAGAATGGTTGCAGAGTCATTATAGAGTCAATACATTCGTATGTTATGTTTTTAAACATTAAGTTTGTGAAACTATAACAAAAATAGCAGCCATGAAAGGTAAAAGAAATTCATACAAACCTTTGTGTTGTTACTGTTCATTCACTGTTTAAAAGCGTTTTTTTTTTTTTCTTTTTTTTTGCATATGAGTTTTGTTTAAAGTGCTACATTTTAAATAATCAGTGACAAATAGTACAACATCCAGATAAAGATTCTCATTGAATAAAAATTTAGCCCCTCACTTATCATTCACTATCAAACTTTCTGTCTTCGTGCCTTTTTATGAATTTGATCTTCATTACAAGTGTTTTGATGCTAATATCTAAAAATCCTACATATGCACTGTAAATCTCTAGACTGAAGTATGTTGTTCTCCTAAAGGCATTCTTGGAGTAACAAGCTTAAACAGATACTCACAGTGGTGAAACAAATATCATCTGTTAAGCCAAACAATAGTGAGAGGTATGCCTTTATCGAGTCAGATCAGTACTCCTATCCTGAGAGTGAGTGATTTGTCATTGTCTCCATTGTGTAAAAGAAATATAGGACTGGCTCTGTAGAAACAAGTGCTCATCTTATGGTCCTTACTAGCCAGTGGAGGTGATGCAGTGGCTTCACATTACAGTTACTTAATGTTTATGTCAATCTGTCTGAGTCAGCGCTTCTGCATTTAGATTAATTCTGCGTTGTCTGAAATCAAAGATTAGTTAATGTATGTAATCATGTCAGTTTTCTAAAAAGTATCAAACAGGAACTAAATAGTAAGTCATAGCCTAAATGCTGCTTGTTGTCCTGTGCAACTTGTAAGCTAACATGTCTGCTGCACTGCTCTATATAACAAATGATTCTCTACTCGGTTTCAAAACTCACCACAACAACCAGTCACTTTGAAAGTGGAGACACAGATGGGACAATGACATTCATCTTCTCTAATTAAAACATAACATTTTCATATCCTGTTTGACTTCTCCCTCCCCAAACACAATTCTTGGATGAATGATTTGCTTTGGAGACAAAGGCTTTGCTGCCTTATATGTGCAAAAAACACAGTTTCTCTGTGATCTTAGTACCTAAATACCTAAATGATGATTGCAGCAAGTACAGCAGCAAGAAATGTATATTGTCAGTTTCTGCACTTCATTAGAGTGATAGTTCACCCAAAAATGCAAATTCTTTCGTCATTTACTCACCCTCAAGTTATTCCGAACCTGTATGAGTAACACAAGGAAGCTACACAGAAGAATGTGGATAACCAAACAGTTGCTGGTAGCCATGGACTTCCATAGTATGGGGGGTGGGGGAGTTATGATATGCTATGGAAGTCATTGGCTACCAGCAACTTTTTCGTCATTTACATTCTTTCAAATATCTTCTTTTGAGTTCAGCAGAATCAAGAAACTCATACAGGTTTGAAACAACTTGAGGGTGCGCAAATGATGACAGAATGTGCAGTTTTGAGTGAAATATCCCTTTAACTGTGGTTATGTAAATATTGTAGCTACAAATTGTCATGTTTCACTCATGAAGCTGAAACGGTAGAAAATATGTGCCCTACCAAGAAGAAAAAATGCTTTTGCATCCGTGGCTTCTGATGCGATGACTCTATATGTGTGGTGAACAGATCTCTGGGAATGGATCAAGATGAGCATGATTCCCCCTAATTTTCAGGGACTAGAGAATTAATCATCTGCTAAGATGCCCATCTGTGATTTATTTAAAGAACTGAAATATGTTATGTGTGCCTGCCTGCCTCATGAATTCTGCAATTACCATCATGCTGTGTGGCAAAGGATTAAAATATATCTGAACTTATTTTTGGCACCAGTTCTTATGAAGTGAAAATAAGATGATGACTTCCCTCAGAAATATGTCTTTTTTGTGTGGTTAGCCACTGTTCTGTCTTGGTTTTGTGTCTGATTTTTTTATTTGTGTGTGTGTGTTATGCAAATGTATATCAGTTAAATAATGTTAATAAAGCAGAACATTGACCTCTGTACCAATTATGTTGTCTGAAAATGCAAATTTTATAATTGGGCCAGGTTAAAACATTATGCCAGTATGGCTGAAAATGTACTCAATATTAAAAAAAAAAAAGTGAAGAACATTTTAATAATCTGATGAACCCTTTTCTACTATAAAAACCTTTTGTCAAATTTGTCAAATCTTTTCATGAATGTTTAAGGGTCTTCACTGAATCATCAGTGACAATCATTATTTTTAGGAGCGTACAAGCCTTGTCCTGAGGCCAATGCACAAATTAGAGAAAAATACAAAGTTTTTGCTTAAAATTGGTGACCTGAATACTAAATTTACATCAGAAGCACTCAATATGTAAAAATGCATGAACTGAATATAGTGGCAAATGTTTTTCAACTGGAGTGTCTGGTTATGTGAGAGACAGTGAGATAATGCTTACTGCAATGGTGCATAACTCAGCTCTATAGTGACGACAGATAAAGTAGGTAAGCTAGCAAGAGATTAATGTGTGATATAAATACAAGACGTGCACATAGACAAATTATTATTATTTTCTTTATTGTGCTAGTGGGGAGGCAGTGTCTGACTCAAGTGAAGCATGCGAAAAAGTTTCCAACGGGACCGGACAAGCAGCCATGATACACTACGTACACAATGGAGCTTGGAATGAACGCTGCCACCATCCTGTCTGCAACAGACAACAACAAAGGATGGGACACATTAATCATTTTTGACAGCATGCCACTCCTATAAACCTTTGCCTGAATTCCCAAGAAATCTTCATCATCACTTTCTCTCATATCTCGATTAGCCTCAACTCCATGTCCATGCAGTGCTCCAAGTTAAAAAAGAAAAGTAATAGTGAAAGGATTGTACTTTCGATGCAGTACCCTTTGATCTCTGTGCAAAAATTAGAAAATGCATATGTACATTTTTATACACAAAGTTTGGTGAATGTTTTTGTACAGGCAATAAAGTTGCATCATGTCATAACTGTGGTTTTTAGTGTAGTGGTTTCAATTTTTGGGGCACTTATTTCCAATCGATTTTTATGGCCAGCTAACATAACTGAAGTGGTTAAAAGGCAGAAACAGAAATACAGTATTCATTGTAAATATTCTCTAAACACTTTTGAGTCAAATACTTGGGGAAAAACTATATTATTTGCCATTTTTATAATTACTGAGAAAATGATACAGCATATTTTCTCTAACTTCACTTAGTTTGATTCATTAGGCTATCCATGCAGAGACATGCTGTTTACTTAGCTGTGAAAAAAATGTGATTAAATGGGTTACAGTAGTTTTGATATTGTGAGAAAACTAAAATTAGTATGTTTTCCAGTGTGATTTCATATTATGACCACCTCCCCCCACCCACCCCAAATTATTTTTTATGGCACTGTTGTGGTTTTGATGCATTGCATTGCTCACTTGCAATGTAGACATGGTGTTTTACACAGATGAGTACATGCGGTAGTCCTCTGAACAGCCCCTAGCAGTTCCACACATGAATCCACGAGTCTTTGAAGAGCATGGAGCGTGGCCAGCCGTGGAGAAGCGGTCATGTCCTCTTATTAGTGCAGCTACTCCAGTTCAATCTCCATCTCAACATTTCCACTCTGCTTAAGCCTGTAGACTGACTAATTCAGTTGAATGTTATCAGAGAGACAAGTTCAAATAGAAAAGATTCTCTCACACCTCACGTGGAGTGCAGTATGCCAGATGCAAATCATAGCAGGAGTTCTTTATGAATTTTGACAGGCCTCTAAAATACAAAGGGTGTGAGTATAAGAAATGGGGTGACACTTTTAAGGTTTCATTTGTTAACTATAATTAATGCCTTAATTAACATGAACTAATAATGAGCAATACATATTGTTAGTCCATGTCAGCTCAGATCCATTAAATAACATTAATAGATAAAACTTCTGATTTTAATAATGTAGTTATAATGTATAATAATGTAGTCACCAATGTAGTTAACTAATGTTAACAAATTGAACCTTATTATAAAGTGGTTTGATAATGTCTGCTGGTGATGTCATAATGTGATAATTTTTTTTGAGTTGATATTTAAGAATTACATACAAGATCCTCAATAATATGAACTACACTACACTATAAAATAATAATAATAGTAATAATAAAATAAATAAAATAATAATAATAATAATAAATCCAATCAGTCAAAATGTTCAGGAGATATTTCTAAATGATCATTGAAAATGTGATTAGGTTGATTAGCTATATATATATATATATATATATATATATATATATATATATATATATATATAGTACACAGACCAAAAGTTTTGGAAACATTACTATTTTTAATGTTTTTGAAAGAAGTTTCTTCTGCTCATCAAGCCTGCATTTATTTGATCAAAAATACAGAAAAAAAAAAAGTAATATTGTGATATATTATTACAATTTAAAATAATTGTTTTTAATTTTATTATACTTTAAATTATCAAATATTTCTGTGATGCCAGCTGAATTTTTAGGACCATTATCACATGATCCTTTAGAAATCATTCTAATATGATGATTCATTATCAAATTTGGAAACAGTTCTGCTGCTTAATATTTTTTTAGAACATGTGATACTTTTTAATGATACTTTGATGAATCAAAAGTAAAAAAAAAAAAAAAAAAAGAAAGAAGAAGAAGAAGCTATGTTTTTAAAATATAAATATTTTGTAATGACAATATACACTACTGGTCAGTAATTTGGGGTCAGTAATTTTTTTTCTTTCTTTTTTTTTTTAAAATAAAATCAATACTTTTATTCAGCAAGGATGTGTTGAATTGATTAAAAAAGTGATAGTAAAGAAAATATGTTATTAGAATATATATTATTAGAATTTTTTATTTTTTTTTTTTTTGAATAAATGCAGTTTTTTTAATCTTTTATTCATCAAATATATTAGACAGCAGAACTGTTTCCAACACTCATAATAAATCAGAATATTAGAATGATTTCTAAATGATCATGTGATAGACTGGATGTTACATGTGACACTGAAGGCTGGAGTAATGATGCTGAAAATTCAGCTTTGCATCACAGGAATAAATTATTTTTTTTAAAGTATATTCAAATAGAAAACTATTATTTTAAGTTGTAATAATATTTCACAATATTACTGTTTTTTCTGTATTTTTGATCAAATAAATGCAGGCTTGATGAGCAGAAGAACTTCTTTCAAAAACATAAAAAATAGTAATGTTTCCAAACTTTTGCTAATTTATATATATATAAATTAACGGCTAAAATCAATAAAGTTTTAGGTTACCTGACTTATTTACCAGAAATGTGGTAAAGAACATACACTTTATTTTATTTATTTATTATTTTTAAGTTTTTTTAAGTTGTAAATAAAACAAAGGCTATTGTAGTACATTTTACAAGAAAATTTCAGTCTTTCTGCTTCTAATATTTCATTTTTAATTCAGTGTGTTACTTGCAGTTTCTTTTAAATTTTTCACAAATTCTGAGTGAAAACTGATCATGCAAATTAAATCCTTCAGCCTTTTTTTCATTGTAGTACAGTTCACTTTATATTTCCATATTAGTTGTTATTTTTCAGTTGTTCCCTAATTAACTGAACAGTAGATTTCCAGTAGAGGGTTGACTGTTATAAGCATTTTCTTCAAAGTAAATTATTTGCTGTGTTTCAGTTGCTTCTTGGCAGTAACGGGGAATGCAACATGATCCAAGAGCAAATAGCTTTATTTGAGCAGAGTCACATCATTGCAGAGGTCAAAACCATACTTTTGTACTAACAATCTACTGATCACACTATGCAAACAGAGCCCAGAAAATGCTTTCTGCCCAACCTTTCTGTAGAAGTGCAGGTCTGCTCTGGACTTAGGAGGACCTTAGACGTTTGTGGGATTGATAAAGCTTTCTTAAATGTAATTACATGACACACTGGATCGCCCGTGAAGGCTGATCTGCTTCTTTAGAGGAGTACTTTTCACAGAATGAGAGTCTGTTAAATATCCTCTACACTGGGAATAAAATAATGAAGTAAACATAACCTAAAATAAATTATTTCTGCATATATATTTCTGCAAGGCTTGCATATATATTTCTCAAAAAAAAAAAAAAAAAAAAAACGCTAATTAGTAAATTATTACCAAGAGTCAATAGTGTCATTATTTAGCTCAAGTCAGTTCAATCTTGGTTCTGTTCAGGTAGGATTGTGCATTAAATGTTTTGATCATTTCTCATTTCTTCTCGATTTATTAAGCATAATCCTCTACAAGATGTCTGGTTACTGGTTGTTTATCCTGAAAACGTTTCATTTTAATTGTGATTGAGCTATCATAATATACAGCAAAAATAATTCACCTCAGACTTTTAGCTTTGTGGGAAATGGGAGTACATGTTTAGCTGTCACTTCAGTCACTCTTTGGCTACTCCGACTAAAGACTCCCAGTGTCTCCTCATTCTTTTGTAGGTGGGAACAAAAGCTTTGTGTCAGGAGATTTGAGGAAGTGCTTTTAGTCTCATCTTGTGGTCTGTGACTCAGGTATCTGCTTTGGTCTTGAAGGGCAATTTCCTGAAGAAAAGTTTGGGACACTCTGAGTAAATTCTAGGCCCGCCTTTCAGTCTACTTGCACCTTTTTGTCACCCCTGAAATGCAAAGCAAACAAACACAGTTGAGCAAGCCCTGTTAGTTAGTCTATGGTGTCAACAGGTGACTAGTCCGCAGCAGGTTCACACACCCATAGCGGCATTTTACTCTGGTGTGCAAATTAACTGTGTTTGAGAGAAACACACTATTATTTCTTTTTTATTGGTTGTGTTCTATAGTCTGTGTTTTTAGAAAAAACAATTCTCCCTTGTGCTTGAAAGGGTGTTGAACAATTGAACAATTGTTTATGCAACAAAATCTCTCTGTGATCATACATAAAATCTTATTGGTAGCACTTTACTTTGATAGTCCACTTTAGACCTTCTACTAACTTAAAGTAAATTTGCAACCACATGTTAACTATTAGTCATTAGAGTATGAGTAGACTGTCCGCTTAATATCTGCTTATTTTTCAAGATTTTACTGAATAAGTTGACATGTAGTTGCAAAGTTACTTATAGTTAGTAGAATGTCTAAAGTGGACTATCAAAATAAAGTGTTACCATCGTTTCTACTGAATCCCATTGAATGTTTAGAATGAGCAGTATTACACTGCGTGAAGCCTTGATGTATCATCCATTATAAAGGTACTCATTATGTTCATTGCAATGAATTTGATCTCATGAATAATTGTAAATAAGGTTAGAATGCATTATAATAAATGCAGATTCCTAGTTATGTCTGAAACTCTATGTTCATCATGTGTTTTAATGCATTTGCCAAGGTGTAAAAATTAAGTAATATAATGGATAATTTACAATTACTCATGAGATCATGAAATGCATTATAAGGTGCATTACAAGACATAATTAATGCATATTAAAACACTTTTATAATACATTACACATACAGGCTTCAAGTAAAGTGTTACTGAGAGATCTTCTAAGAAATTCTTTGTAAATAAAGGCATAATAATATATGGAGTGCTGCAAGGATCTGTCTTAGGCCCTCTGCTATTTCCAGTGCACGTGTTGCCCCTTGGTAATATTATTAGAAAATACAGGTTCATTTTCCATTGTTTTGCGGATGATACTCAGCTATATATTTCAGCAAGACCAGATGAAACTTCTAAATTATCTAAGCTTACAGAGTATGTTAAAAATGCTAAAGATTGGATGGCCGATAATTTTCTCCTGTTAAATAGAGATATTACTTATTGGACCAAAAAACAATACACATAATCTCTTAAATTACAATTTATTTCTCGAGGGATGTTCTGTTACCTCCTCTACAGTCAAAAGTTTCACTTTACAAAAATAGCATTCTTCCATCTTAGAAACATTGCCAAGCTACAAAACATGTTACCGGTTTCTGATGCAGAAAAGATAGTTCATTCATTCATGAACTCAAGACTGGACTATTGTAATGCACTGCTAGGTGTTTGTCCTGCATCTTCAATAACAATAACAATAACAAGCTACAGGTAGTCCAAAATGCAGATGCCAGAGTCCTTATCAGGTCAAGAAAATATGATCATATTACCCCCAATTTTACAATCTGTAAACTGGCTACCTATTAAGTTCTGTATCAGTTACAGAATATTACTACTTACTTATAAGGCCCTATATGGTTTAGCTCCTGCGTACCTAACTAATGTTCTATAACTCTACAATCCATCACACTCCCTAATCTCACAAAACTCTGGACTTTTGTTAGTACCTAGGATAGCAAAGTCCCGTTTAAATCTAGATTAAAGTCAATCTTTAGCCCAAGATAATCTAGTCAATTATCTCTTTAGTCAAGCATTCACATAATGTTTCTCATAACCTTATACTTCTGTTATATCTGATCAAATGCACATTATCATTCTTTGCTTGGTTTAAACACATTATCAGTTTTTGCTTGGTTTGAACAGCAGCTACACTTATTTTTATCTATTTGCTTCTCTGTTTCATCCACAGGATGGGCATCCAGAGGTAACTAGGAATTACACAAGCTTCAGTCTGGATCCAACCCTTGCTAAGATCTGAGATGAATGAACACCTGAGAAGAGATGATACCAACCCCTGAGAGGACCTCAGATGATGACAACCCTGAACCAACATACAAAACTGCCAATTTGTTTGCTTTAAGTTTGATTGCAACATACTGTATAATCATTGCTGTTAATATTGTTCACCGTTTGTTTGAATACATGTCATTAATTAACTGCATAATTTTTACTGTACATTTCTGCCATATGGACATCACCACTGATAAGCTACTCCTAAATATAATGTAGAAACTTCTGTGAAGCTGCTTTGCAATGATTTACAAATAAATGTGAATTGAATTGAATATATATCTATAAATATACAGTGTATATATATATATATATGCTTGCTGAAAGCTAATTATATATATATATATATATATATATATATATATATATATATATATATATATATATATTAGCTTTCAGCATGCATTTTTACTTTTCTCTCTGTCTGCACCTTCCTCTCTTCTTACTGACAGTGGTCTCCACTTTCATCACATGGAAATAATACAGAGGTCAAGCAAATACCCCTCCTCGTGGGTGTTGATGGTGGGGATAAAGGAAGATGGATGTCCCTGGTGTCAACGTCGCAGGTGTTTGCTTTTATGACCAAGCATAGTCTACAAGCAGTTTCTCATTACAATCTGGAAAGCAGAACAGCCTTCAAGACTCCTGCATTCATACAGTGTTTCTTGGACTGTGTAATTTAAGATACTAATTTTAGGGGGAAGCAAATCTGATTTTATTCAAAGCAGATCTGTGTCAAATGGAGATTCACCACTGTGGTCAGACTTCAGACCAAGCTTAGTGCTCTGCCTTTTTTGTTTTCTGCAAATCTTTCCACTTCACTAAAAGAGCTCACTCCAGTAACTCCCGGTTTGGCACTTGTACTGTAACACAAGAAGTAAGTAGTTCAAGGAGATAAAAGCTATTGACCCAGCATTTGTATATGTGAATTCTACAGTATTTTATACTTAAAAGCATCAAAGCTAAACGTACACACTTTATCACATACTCATTTGAAGTCACTTATAAATAAAAAGTTAAATAGGGAATAGCATGGAATGTCACAGAGTTGTTATTATAATTGTCTTCTTGTCTGCCTGTGGAATTGGTTGTTACACAGTGATTCATCTTACATCAGCCAGACTAATAACAACAGCATATTTAACTTCTGAATAGCCTCAAAGGGCAAGGAGTTTCTCTCCAGGTTCTGAGTCTGCGCTGATACTCTGTTCCTTTCGAAACATCTGTAAAATATTACAGCCTTACTATTAAAATTAAAATGGAAAACCTTGGCTCTGAGGTCAAGAAAAAAATAAGTATAGTCTAACAAGGATGTTCAGTCTTTCACTTTGATGTTCTGCATCATCCCAGTGCGGTGGTCAGTCAGCTGCTGCTGACCATTATTTAAGGGCTTAAACAATTAACATAATACATACATGGAATTTGTCTGTTGTGCTATTTATATTTATTCACTTATCTTTTTAATATATACATAGTATGTGAACACAAACATTAATAAACCTCTATTTGGCATAAACAGTAGTAAGTAAATTTAGTAGTTACAGTCCAGTAGACTTTGATATATAGCCTAAATTTGTCAGACTAAATACAAAATTAATGGCAAACGAAAGCACACAAAAACAAACATTTCCATGCTCACTCGCATCAATATCAATGAAGATAAAACCCGATTTTAAATCATAATTTACTGGAATATTGTTCTAAGACAATTGTAATAAATTTTTGCATGAATCCATTCCTGACCTTTTTTTTTTAATTTTTATTTTTTTACATTTGAACATTTTATAGTATCATTTTATTTTTTTTTTTTTTTATTTTTTATTTTTTTACATTAGGCTACTAGTCAAAATAATGAGAATTACACCTGCTCATCTCTGGTCTGTGTACAGTAATTCCCATGTTGAATGGCCACATGTATGTCTGTGTGTTCTCTGATAACAGCCGGTAGATAGTGATAGTGAAGAACAAGTGACTGGATATATAGGGCTTGGCAGCCATATGGAGACTAAAGCTCAAAGCCAGTAGCAAAACATTTAATTACTGCATTTCCTGGTATGTAGTACAAAGTTTATTAATAATGTAATATTACCATATTTTAATCATTAAAATACTGAGCCTATTATGTTTTAGTATTGATTTATCATATATGCTTCAAAAGTTGAATTGTTCTTTTTAATTTAATGAAACTAAGTATTATCTTATAGTGTTTTCACAAAGTGATTTAACTCTTAAAGGTGTAGAAAGTGTAAAGAGAATGACTAAACAGTCTCAAAATCACAATCAGAATGAGATTTACTGCAGAGCACAGATCCTAGTATTTAAGTAAGTAAAAGAAAGAAAGAAAGAAAGAAAGAAAGAAAGAAAGAAAGAAAGAGATTTTTTTTTCTTCCAGAATTTAAAAAAAAAATAACTTGGCAAGGTTATTATAGTGAACTATTATTTTGTTGCTTGAAATATAAAATATCTTTAAAAGTGTTTTTTTCCAGACCAAATTATCTGAGCTACACAATAGACATGAACATTAAACTCCCTCTTACTGTATGTCATCAGCTCCTGGATTTTCTAAATTAATAACATTTTATTTTGAGATACAATCTTTTTTTATTATTATTATTATTTTTTTTTTTTTTTACTGCCATATGGACATCACCACTGATAAGCTACTCCTAAATATAATGTAGGAACTTCTGTGAAGATGCTTTGCCACGATTTAAAAATAAACGTGAATTGAATTTAATTGAATATATATCTATAGATATACAGTATATATATATATATATTTGCCACGATTTAAAAATAAACGTGAATTGAATTTAATATATTTATTTTTTTTTATTTTTTTTTTTTTTACATGTCATACATGTAATACTTATATTGTGTGACAGCTTTAATTCCCAGACTTTGGCAATATTCTTCAGTTTCTCTAGTTTGCATCAGTGATGTGACTTCACCTTTGTGCTCATTTCAAGCCCCATGACTGGAGGTAGACTAGAGGTGGAGGCGGCCGATCTTTCTGTGCTTGTCACCCTTGAAACGCCTCTCTCCTCCCTTGCTCTGATAATCATCTCTAATGAATAGCTGTGTGTGGCTGGAGTGCTGAATGATAGCGATCATGTCAAGGAGGGTAGGGTTCAGGTCTCAGAAACAAATCACAACATTCCATCTTAACCATCTGGATGTCTTCCATAATGCCACACACTCACTGATTGTGCTTGTAATGGAGCTATACCAAAATCAAACTTGGCACCACACAAGCATTCTTGGCCATGTCCCTGCTGCTCTGCGTGTAAGGTGGCCCATATCAGGAGCGTATGTACTGCTCATTGTGTGTGTTGTGTTCTGATGCGAGATGGAGATAGAACACAAAGCAAGTGAGCATGTATTTGACTTTTGATTGTGATATTTGTTGTTTGTGTATGTATGCTGTACAATAGCCTATGCATATGGGGTAAGAGTTTACACGCTCATGCTTGTGTGCATGAGAGGGTACGTGGTCGTTTATATGTATGTAAATATACATACACTAAAAATAATAATAATAATTTTAATGGTAAAAAAACTGTAAAAGTTGACATTCTATACAGTGAAAACTTTAATAGATCTAATGTCACATTTCATGTAATTTTACAGTAAATACTCTTAAATGTAGAGTTTTGGAAGTGAAAAAGAGCAAGGCATCTTATGATTTACAGTGAAAAAACGTAAAATGGCATTCCCAGAATTCTGTGTGACAGCTCACATTTGATGGTTTTTCATTGAACTAACTGTTTAACTGTTAGTTTTTACCTATCAGTTATGTACATTAGGGTTTTATGTTTAAACTTATGTTGTCAAAATAATGTTTATTGGGTAATTTTAGTGTACCATGATGCTTTAAATCATCATGTGATTTTTTTTTTTTTTTTTTTTTTTTTTGAAGGTGGTTGTCATTTAATTATGAAAGCCAAACCTGACCTTCACCCAACAGTCTGTGTTCAGTGTTCAATAGGAAAGCGTATCGTGAACATGGCCAGAGATGAAGGGTAATTAGCAGTGTTCTGTGCCAAAATGGCAAATGATGTTTAATAGCTGTTGAGACTGTTAGGGCGTTTTGATGTAAAACACTGCCTGTCGAGATATTGAGATGCAAAAGCACAATCCATCACATACTGAATGCTGTTATGTCAGGGTGTGTCATGGACCTAATTATTATGTCAACTTAAGTTGTGATTTACCTAAACAGAAATAAAAGTGAATTTCTACTTGTGGCTTGATTTGCCCTTAAGGGTGCACTACTGCATAATTACTTCTGTCACATTTTGGCAAATCCCTGTTATCGTGATCCCTGTGATCATCTCTATTACTTTGAAAGAGGCTGCCACAATCAGTCACAGTCTTTCGCTGTCACATTCTGATTGGTTGATGGTAGTAAAATAAGCATCACTGATAGTGAAATTATTATGTCAAAATAATATGTACAGTATCATGCATTTTTTTATATACACACACTGGTGCCGTGAGAACACATAGGTGTGTGTGTTTGTGTGTGTGTGTGTGTGTGTGTGTGTTTTCCCCTCATATTTTAAATATCTGGAGCATTCTTTCTCTGAGCCCTGGTTAATTTCTGACCTTTTTTTAAAAGACCTTTTCTCTTAAATATTCAGTTTTATGCAAAAGCAGCACCTATTTTTTTTGGCCAAAAAATGTTTTTGATTTGTTTTAATTTTATAAATCAAAATAGACTAAATTATTAAATCTAAATCATTAATTACTAACCGCATTCAAGACATAGAGGAGGTCTAGGGGTTAAATATATTAAATGTTATTTTTCTTCTTTTATCATCAATTCAAACACAATTTCAGCATTGAATATACATAGCTGTAATGTTGTGTCTAATATAATGGATGTTGAAAATTCCTGTTGAGGACCGAGCAGGTCCATTTGTCTAATCCTCTGAGTGAAAAATGTGACCTGCCAGCACAAAGCTTGTTTTTTTTCCTCAAAGCTGAGACAGCCCTAAAAGCTTCCTACCTGAATCCTTTATCCAAATATTAAGCGAGACCCTCTTGATATTCTAGCTCACTGCTATTTACCCTGAGATTCCAGGGATTAACACATCACTAGTCATTCCTTTGGAGAGAGTGAGGATAAGCTTTCACACGTTTCACCTGTTTAAGTTACTGAAACTGGACAATCCTGCAGAATAAGAGGTATAGATTAAGTGCAGTTAAAAGTAGAGAGATCAAATTACTTCCCTTTAGATGTGGAATATATGTTCAGCAATGTATGATATTGAAGCAAAAGTAATATCAGGATATAAATAATGGTAACTCTTTATTTTAAGGACCAATTCTCACTATTCGCTAGCATGCATATTACTAGCATACTGGCTGTGTATTAGTACTTATAAAGCGCATATCCATGCCTTATTCTGCATGACCATATTTTAAATCCCTTAAACCTGCTCATACCTAAACTTACCAACTACCTTACTAACTGTTAATAAGTAGCAAATTAAGAGAGTTTACATTTAGTCAATAGTGATAAATGGACCATAAAATAAAGTCTGACCAGAATAATATAATAAAACTCAAGTAGTGTTATTATTGTTAATTATTAGTAATAATTATGTTATTAATATTAATATATTAGTAATGTATTATTAATTGTTAAACAAATATTTTGTCAGTTTTTAATAGAACTTAGTAGATTTTTTTAATACTTATTATTAATTAAATAAATAATTTTATAATTATTATTACCTTAGATTAGGTTTTTTTATAATTATTATACCTTATATTATTATTATTTCTATATAATGTATGTAAACAATGTATACAATAAACAGTATGGTTAGTGGTCTGATAATGCTTGAATATTTTAAATAAGGTATTTTTGTTTTGTTCTTCAGTTCTCCATCTGTGGAAAGTTGTAGACCATAGGATGACTAAACCCCCCAACAACCCCCTGCTGGATTTATTCAGCTCTGTGATTTACTTGATTTGGCGAATATACTTTTGAGTATATTGTTGTAGTGTGCAGTATATTTATACATATGATGAAATATGGGTTAGTCGGGGTTTGACTTCCTCTTTGAGTTGACCTGAACTTCTCTCTGTTGGAGACGACACAATAGGCAGCCTATTCGCAGCAACTGACCCCTACAGCACGTCCTGCCATAATGGAAAGTGTCCGCTTCCAGCAGATGCCTTATGGGAGTTTGGAAGGGACGTTATAGCTGACCTCAGCTCTTGAGCTCATGAGGCTGATGATGTAGAAAAGACACGATGCATGCAGGTAGGATGCCATCAAATGTGAAATGAAAAGTGACGGAAGATTTCATGGATTTCAAACCTGCATCATGTTTCAGTAGAAAACACATCCTGGGATTTTCTTTCCCCCCAAATTATGCACTAGCTTTTACTGTGAATAATGTAATACTTAAACATTAGTCTGCAAGAAAAATGTAGTTATTCATGATTGAGTATGGATTGGATTGGGGGATGCATTTCCTCTATCATACACTGAGTGGCAGGAGATCTGTAGTGATTTTTTTCCTATTGTGGTTGGTCTTTCATTCCAAGACCATTTCCCCTAATGCATCTCAGCTGCTGTAACTCCTATTGTAACATATACCAAGGACTCAAAATCAACTGCCCTAGCACTGGAACTGTTTTTCATAAGGCATGAAGATCTGCTGTGAGTCAAAGTGTGATGGCTTTTCTATTGTGATTAGTATTTCCTTACCACGGCGTGCCACACAAGCAAGGGAACTTCAGTTAATCAGAGCATTTTTAACGGAAATACTTTTTTGTATATTAGTGACAATGTCAATGTGTTAAAACTGATTAGTTGTGATGCTAATTAGATGCATCATCTAGTTAGCTAAAGATAGGCCATTAAAAACGTCTCATAATCTTTTTTTTTATATATGTATATATAATTTGAGAGCACCAGTGTTTGTTTTTGTTTTATTTGAGAGGTGTCCAACCTTGCATGCACCATGACCTATGCTACCATTACTCATCTTAAAAAGCTAAAATATACACACCTTTATAAACTAGACATGACTTTTCAAAATATATATATATATATATGAGTTATGAACCTACTCCTCCTCCTCGCTTTTCTCCCCACATCTAGAAAGCTTTCACGTTTGACATTACTGAAAAGGAATTTGTTATCCAGGGATTCTGCGCTCCTTCAACGGCTGAAAACTGCTGGTTTTCCAAGCAGATGAATCCTCCTTATGAATCAGAGCTAGGTTTCAGGCCAGAGTTGAATGTGTATGTTGGACTAGGCAACACATTTCTGAAGACCACACAGGTTTCCAGCCTGACGTCCAACTCTCTCTTCTGCCCTCCATCTTTGTCTTGACGTGTCTCCATGGAAATGAGGTCACAAGTTCAACGGCAGCAGGGGGATGGACAAGACAGAAGCCTGGGCAACCTGCAAAATACCCTCCGCCAAAGACAGAAACACAATCTATGCCTCTGTTATCTCTGATAGCATCAGTAAAATAGATTAACTAAGCATATTTCTCAGGATAAATAGTAAGCTGCTAGATTTAAAATTTAAATCCGGTAACACTTTCTATGGAGCCTGCATTTAATACTGTATTATAAGAGTATTTTTTTATAATAAATATTGATAACACTTTCTATGATGTCTGTATTTATAGTGCATTATAATACATACATAATGCTTTATAAAAGAAAAATAAAATGTAGTATCATCCCATGAATAATTAGAACAACATTTGCATATTTGTGGACAAATTATTTTCACTTAAGTAACAATAAATTATATTTTCCATAGCCATAATGTATTCAGATCTTGATATTAAGGAAAACATTCAGATATAAACCACAAATAGACATGCTTTATGATGTATTACTGTTATGATTATTCATGACATGATACATATTACTCATGAAATAATGATACATATAGTCCGATAATCTTTAATTACAAATTTATAAAATAATAATAATATAAATATTCACAGTGTAAAAAATACCCCGTAATCCATAATGAATGCATGCTTTTTATTATTATTAATATTGTTGTTAGACAGATGTCTCTGGAGTTTTTAGTGCTCACTGATGTTTTATACAAAATTTCTCTGCAGCAAATTTGTTTAACGTGTCCTTGTGGATATATATGTCAGCGACAGGGGAGTGTGTGCAATGACCTCTGACCTCACACTCCCTAAAGAGCCACTGCACAACTCCCTGCTCCCTTGTATCCTCACACAATATACATGCAAACAAGTCATTTCTTTATCCACTGAACACCCGTGAGAAGAAGCGGAAGAGTACACAGAAGGAGATGAGAGAGTAGGAAGATGTAGACTCTGGTGATCTCATCTGAAGTGCTGAGGTTTTACCATTATATAAATGAATTCCCACCATGTTGTGCCACAAATGACCTCACCAGTCATGCTGCTGCAGTAAACTAAACTAACAGGAATGTGCAGTAAGTAAAACAGAGCATGCGGTGAGGAGCACCGCAACGGGACCGGGTCCTGCCTGTCGGGGGTGCGTTAATGTCGCACTGTTAAACCATTGTCTTCTCGATGTGTGTGAGCACATGTTTGACATAGCAGTAGCCAAGATGCCCCCTCTTACTCAAGAACATCCCAAGCAGCCTTGGAGGAACGATTCCCTCTGCTGTGAAAAGGGACTTCCATATGCACTTGGACTTCCAGTGGCCCTCTAACCCAGAACAGATGTCCACAGTAAATGGCAATGATCCACAGAGACCCCTTCGGCGTGCAGCCAGGGCCAGATTCTGGACAGTATGCTTAGAAGACCCAGGCCAGTCAGCACCTGATCAAACTGCAAGGTTTACAATAAGGAGATGTAAAAGCATCTGCCTCTGCACTCCTGGACCAGAGGCTTTTCAGATACAGCAATATTTTAGAGTCTAATTGGGTAGAGCAACAGACTTCGGGCTCCCAAGAGACCACTGTGTGAGCTGTCACAACCCACCTCCTGTTACAAGCTCGGCTGCCGCATAATGACTTATCAGCTGTCTCTTACAACCTCTCTGGAGAAATAAAAACATACCCTCCACTCTAATATATAATGCAATGTCTTTATTTCTCTTTCCACTTTGGTTCCATTCCATTCCATGCATTTAGCATTTGAAATATAACAACCTGACAGCCTGTCATTTGTTGGGGAAGTGGGTTACACTTATTTGGATATTCCACTTCAGACATTCTGTTAACTATAAGTAACTTTGCAACTACATGCCAACTAACTCTCATTAGAGTATTACAGTTAGGGTTAGAATAAGCTGACATGTAGTTGCAAAGTTACTTATAGTCTTATAGTCTTAGAATGTCTGAAGTGGACTATCCAAATAAAGTGTTAGCAGATATTAGTAGATATCGCTTTGGGTGTACAGCAATACACAATAAACTGCTATATAAATGATTCATTCATTCATTCATTCATTAAGCAGACAGTCTAATGACTGCTAGTTGACCTGTATTTGCAAAGTTACTTATAGTAGTCAAATGTCTAAAGTAGACTCCAAATAAAGAGTTACCAGGAAGTGAGGTGCCATACTGGTTAGCGTAATGCAAAGTCTATTTAAATTACTTCTGTATCTCAACGTTTACATCAAATGTCAATAGAGTTTTTTTTTTGTTCATGCAAAATAAGGAATTTGGTGACCAGCATTTATCAAAACGAAAGACAAAAAATGAAGATAAACACTTTTTCAGGAGTCTGTCATCTCACGAACAAGCTGATTGTCATCATTAATGGCGCATTAACAAAAGACACAAACTGAGCAAACCAATGACAACCAGGCATGCATTTTTGTTTAAAGGGTGGTCTCCTTAGATCAGCCAATGAAGCGAGGTAAAGACTTGTTCACATGCTATTAAACAATATCCAGGTCAGATAAGTTTGGTAATCTGCTCAGTATGTACAAAGTTTATTTTACAGAGAAAGCTATTACAACCTAAGCTAATATTTACAAAGAAACCGTAGCCAAATAACCAGTCTGTTTCCCAGAACTGCAGGCAAATCTGTTTAAGGTCTTACAAGAACATCGTTTAAACAAGTCATGCGTGATATGTCTCAATGTGAATGAAAGAAAAGTCTATCAATGTCACTGTCATTAAATTCTACCCAGATCCTTCATATTTCCCTCGCTATATTTCCATACTCCCTCAATGAACGCCTTGGTGGTCTCGCTGTTGGTCACTATTAAAATGACATTATTTTTCTTCCCCTTGACCCCTGGCGATGTCTACAACATGCTGATGCCCTCTCCTGGAAACGGCAGCTGTGTATAGTTAGTGAACAGGAAGCAGCTGTCAGATGCGGCTGCTGTGTGCGTGGTACTCAGGCCATTCCTGGGACAGTCCTCTGCAGGTTTTGCCGTGTTTGTTTACAGAACATGTGTGATTTGGGCTTGGCCACTCTGCTGACAATGGGCTGGAGGAATACTTGTGCACACGAAGCAGATGCTCTTAGTGTGGCAGGACAGGACAGAAGGAACCAGCAGGAAACATGCCCATGTTGATCAGACTCCCAACATTTCTGCAAGTTTCAATTAATGCAATTCATTCCTACTGTATCATATTTATCTGAGGCCTCTAAAGGATCAACATGATCAAAAGTTTGCTGAAAAACCTGTTGAGCACAATCTACTACATGCGTTCTGTCGTCTGATTGATAGTTTAGACTTTTTTTAGCAAGTAAAAGACCTTTTTGTATAATTGTACAGATGTCCACCTTCAGCTTGTGATTCTTTTGGCTATGAAATCTTTAGTGATTTTAATATTATTAGTAATATTTCAACACTTACTGGACTGAAACAACTTAGGGTTACTTGATTATCCAGACAAAAATTTTAAGAAAAATTATGTTGAAATGTAAGTATCAAATATGTTCATGATGCTTTGGAGGGATTTATTTGTTCGTCTCTAAATCATGAGTGGATTGCATTGCATTATATGTTTTGAAACTGAAAAGATTTGATCATAAAAGCAAGCATTTAAATATTATCTCACTAAGACATATTATTGTAAAATATAGAGTGCCAACTATTTATGTCATTTTATGTAGTCTGTATTAATAGAAAGTCATAAAAGTCTGATGTATCAAATATGATACACAACAAAAAACACATATGCAAACTTTATTTATTTATTTTGACATTACTTTCTTTGTCAGAGTGTCTTGACAAAACTGAACCCTTTGTAAATTAGGCATTATTTTGGTGCTGCCTGTGGCACAGAGATTATAGGATGCACTTCCATGCCTTTTAATGTTAACCCAGATATACATGATGCACTATTTAATGATGTAGATGAACTTTATGTACTGAATTTAGATATCTTTTAAATTTTAAATGCACTTTAATTTCAAAAACTTTTGCACCACAGTACTTAGATGTGTGAGAAAGTTCATAGCAGAAGGTAGTAACTGTCTTTTTGAGCTTTTCTCTGAGGGTAAATGCTCATACAAGCCAGCCTATAACTGTGAGAGACATCGAGTAAATGGCACATCTACCAGAATGATTAATTTGGTTTTCATTTGGGCCAAACTCCCAGCAACCCTTTGCTCCAGTGGATCACTTGACTCGTTACTCACTATGGAGAATGTCTAATGAGGGGCGAAAATCAAACCTTAAGGTAACTGGACCCTATACTGTACACTGTAAAGACTCGTCAACTACCCAACCCACGAAGAGCTTCATTGCCTGATCAAAAGATGGTCGAGACTCTTTAAAATTCCTCTTCTACAGTTAAATTTAATGCAGACTCATTAGTGGAAATACAAGAGATTAATGTGCAATTAAATGTGATCCATTGGTAAAATTACCAATGTTTTGAAAAAAAAAAAAAAAAAAAAAAAAAACACTTGGTTGAAAAAAAAATAGTTATTGTTTTTATTTTGTTATATCAATTTGAATTTTTGAATATTTTCAAAAATTTTTTACATTTTTTTGTTGATATTTGAATTTTTCAACTTACCTATGAAAAGATGCGTCGAGAAATACTCATTAGTTTGTGCAAAAAGCAGGACACTTGGTTGAAAAAAAAATAGTTATTGTTTTTATTTTGTTATATCAATTTGAATTTTTCACAAATTTAAAACCATTTTACATCAATTTGTTGGAGGCTTGTGAGTTAGCTGTTTTACTTGTTGTGAAATAGGAGTCATTTTGATTCTTTGTGAACTCAAAAGAAACAATTTAAGGCATATACACAGAAACTTCAAAAGTGCCTTATCAGAACAGGCATCAAACATGAGTGATTCCACATGAAATAGCAACTTAGTTTACAGTAATTAGCGAAATAATTATTGCATTTGTATTGTACAAATAAATGAAAGGCAATTGCAAAACCATACTTTTTTTGAAACTCAATTGCACAAGCCATTCATGAATAAGACATTTTGAACAATTTTTATTTTGAAATATTTTGTTGTTTTAATGTCATCTCAGGGCAAACAGACCTCTCTCAGACACACACAATTATGCTTTTAAGTTTTGTTATCCAACCATATTCACATTTATAAACATATCTACATATAGAGACTTTTTTTAAGTACAAAATGTCTTGTCGCTGATATGCCCTCTAGCAATAATTAGTTTTGAACTGTACTAATAACACAATTTGTCCTTATTGTGAGAATAAAACAACAGAAGAGGTGATAGTAAAAAGTCTCTATTGTGGCTGAATGTTTAATGGTTGATTAAACAGTTGAGAGAAAAGAGAACACACATGCAAGGATACACTAGAGGCATCTGAAGCGATAGAGAATGGGCACTCTCACTTTGGTCACCATTCTGCTGGCCCCACAATTCGAGAACTTTAGGACATTTGAGAACATTTTACACACTACCGTTCAAAAGTATTTTTGAAAGAAATGAATTATTTTATTAATTATTTATTTTATTGAGCAAGGATGCATTTAATTGAAGACATTTTTTTTTTTTTGCCACAGTTTCCACAAACATATAAAGCAGCTATTTTATAAAAACATTTCACAGCTATTTTAAACTGTAATAATATTTCTTTATAGTACTTTTTTTTTACTGTATTTTCAATTAAATAAATGGAGCCTTTGTGAACATGAGCCATTTCTTCAAAAAGGATTTTTTTTTTTTTTAAATGTATGCACTCAATGTATGTGCTCATATATTTTACATGAAATAAATACTGTAATTTCTGTAAGTGAAAAATGTAGCTTAAATGTAATTTTATGTAATATGCTTTAGTTGGTTATTTTATTTTATTTAGTATGTGTTATTTAACTTGTGTATTGAACAGCAACAAAAATTAAATCCCATTTTCCCATTATCTAATTGTGCTCCTGATAGGTAATTACATTAAATGATGTTGCTCCTGATCTGGAAACACAAAGCAGTGGGCCTGGGAAATACTCTAGGAGGTCTGTAATTTGCTCCCAATGCAGACGTATGTAAATACACTCTTGACCTCATCAGTCAGTTCACTGGAAGGGTGAGGGAGGGCTGTTTGTTGTTCAGTTATAACGCCAATGCGCAGCACACATTACACACACTGTACATAATAATCTGTTCCCCACAAGCCAACCAGACCACCCAGTCCTGCGGCGTTGAGTCTAGCAGCGGTCATTAAATTGTTTCCCCAGGTCACTCAAATCAGCGTTGTTCAAGCTGAAAGAGAATGAGGGAGAATGAGGGAGGGGGGATTGGAGGCATCTGTCTTGCCCTGATTGATAATATTTCTTTTTCTGTTTGGCTAGTCCACAAAGACTCAAAAGCACTTCCTTCATCATTCTCTCATCTTGCCAGTGTTGTGATATTCCAGAGCTTTGTGCTGTATATGGTTGGTCTTTCACTGTCTGTCTGTATAAGTGAGCACATGTGTGTGTGTTTGGGTGTGATTGTTGGCTATTGAGCAGATAGCTTTTCCTTAGTAATACGGGTAAGTGTGACATCATGGTATATTTGACAACTTGCTGTAGAACCACATCCAAAATCTCTAGTATCCAGAACACGGGTTGGTAAGCATTTGGATTGTGCTGTCTGAGTTACTTTATCATTTTCTTCCTCACAGCAACACACAAAATGTGTAATTAACCCTCATAAATGCATTCAGGTCACTTTTGACCAGGGAGAATATGCATATGCAACATAATACATTAACTGAAGTGTTATGAGAGGCTATATCACAGAATTTTCAGACAACAGTTCTGAATGTTTCCTCTAAGCATTTATTCTCTTGGAGTTAGTGGGTCTACGGCTGAGCTGATGTTGGTCTGTGATGCTGGCCTGACTGCATGAAGCTGTACTGGGCTGAGCCGATCTAGTGGTCAACTACAAGTCTCATAAATCTACTGCCTGTAGAACAGCATGGTGACTTATGGCAGCTCAGGGAAATGGCCTCACTGGAAGGAAATGGCATGTAAAAATATTCCAAGATGTCTTATGGAAAAGCTTTACATCTATAGCAGTAGTGAGCAAAGCTTGTTGTTTTAAGAAGCTATCCTTTAAATGGAAGTTTCAATGATTTTCTGAAAGAGAGGAATACTAGATATAGAACTTTGGTTACCTGGAAATGAGTTCTTGTAATTTCAGAATGAAGTTGGGAGGTTATTATAATTGTTTTACAGAGATAGCCTAAAATGAATGTAATACATAGGTATATATATATATCTATATATATATATATATATATAAATATATATATATATATATATATATATATATATATATATATATATATATATTTATTTAATTTGATATATCAAAAATACAATAAAAAAAAACTTGGTGTAGAAGCAATTTTCTCTCAGAAATTTAATTCAGAATGGTGATGGTGAACCAAACAGTGAAGTAGACATGAGGAAGAGATAGGATAGCAGATATGGAGTCTGTAGTCCTATTCGAGGCCAAACCCTGAATGGCTAGTGTTGTATGCTTTTTCGTGCTTGTTGATTGGAGTGCTGATGGAGAACAGGCTACAGTTATTAATAGTCAGGGGAGAGTGAACGTTGAGTGCACCTGACTATGGAGCCTGGTGAATCCTAAGTGCTGAGGTCCCTGAGGCACTAGATGACTTGGATGTTCCTCATGGAAAGTGGTGAGTAGGGCCAGATTAGGGATGTCTACTTGAGAGATATCCTTCCCAACCAATGTGGTACTTGAGACGATCACTGCAATGGAGTGATGTTACTCAAAGGGAGTTCTTTATTATTCAGGCAAAGCGATGAATCGGTTCCAGGAGTACTGATGGCCATGGCAGAAAGGTTCTGCAGAGTCATCCAATACAGAAGTAACTTGTGGAATGGTATAGCGAGGAACCTTGGACATATGGTCTTGACACCCTAGGAAGAACCTTCTGACATTCTTTGGCATTCGCAGCCTCTGTAAGCGATCTTGAAGGATCAAGAGAGATTGATAGGTTCCTGGGTGGCTAGTGCCCACAGAAGAGTGGTCTGTTGTGATTAGGGTTCATAGGTGCGATTGGCGGGACAAATCAGTGTAGCAGACTCGGTTGTAGTAGGCTTGACGATCCTGTCTTCCAGGATAGAACTGACTTACTTTGGGAGGCAGAATGGGTTCACAACCATCAGTAGTTTAGGAAATAGTGAACTCAAACCTGGTAAAAAAGGAAGGCTTAACTTGCTTTGCTGGACATTGAGCCATTTGGCATTGCAAAAGTACTCTGAGTTACAGTAATCAGTGAACACAAAAAGGGTTGACAAGCTTTCTCCAACCAATGTCTCCATTCTTCATTGGCGATTTTTATGGTGAGGAGTTCACGATTCCCTGTAACATAGTTTCGTTGCACTGGGGTGTGTCTCTTGGAGAAGGAGGTGCATGGTTCAAGACACTGCTGTGAAAGCACTGCTATGACTCCAGAAGTAGAGGCATCTACTTAAAAAATTAAAATGGGCCTCCCTTGCAGAAGGGATGTGAGAGGTGTATTGATTGAGCTGTAATTCTAAATGAAACGGTGATAGAAATTTGGGCATCTGGCCTGTTTTAGGCTTCTCCTTATTTTTTATATTTTAGACATCCATCAATTATGGTGAGGAAAAAGATTTGTCATGCTGTTGGAAAAAACACAAGACCATGCTACCGCGACTGTCAAGACTGGCTCGGATGGTGTTTAGTATCCACGCATTCATCACAGCTGGAAGAGTTATAGAAAAAAAGGAGGACGGGATTAAAACTAGGGCTGTCCCCGACCAGAGATTAATTACTTAAATTCTAAACCATAATGAGCCTTAAATATTTAGGCTAGTCTATTCCACATTCAAGTACACGCAATGGGCTAAAGCTTGCCGCAAAGCCCCGGCAAAAGTAATTACCATGAATGTGTCTGGGGAAATAGGAGATATTTTAATTTTGTATTAATAAACTAGTGTTTTCAGAGTCAGTGTAGCAAAGATGAAGTTGAACGATCCTGACTCACTATCTCCTCATTGGACACACCTTTAGAGAGAATTGCATCTTTACGGATTACATAATGAAAAAGTTTTTGTTTTCAATTTAAATTATTTTGTTTTAAAGTAGTAAATTAAAGCTTTCCTTTGATAAATTTATCATGCCTGTGATGCAAGTATCTAGTATCAAGACCAAGATGGCAGAAAAGCGCATATTGTTTGTTTTCTTATTTTACAAAAGCACAATGTTTTATAGATATTGTAAGTACACACAAATAAAAGAAGATCCTTTACAGTTCCAAATTATGTATTACTCTTATCTTCATGAGCAAAAATGGTGGCATTAAGTTGTTTCTACTGTTATTAAGGAAACAATGCAAGTGATTGTGTCGGCGCCTCAATGTCCTGCAAAGTGCGCTTTAGCTCTCTCCACACAAATGATCGGACATTTGCCTAATAGTGCAGATTTTTAGGTTAAACATTTAAACAAATGTTGTGATATGCTTAAAGTGTTTTATATCTATAGATTTTATTTTAGGCAAGTTGTGATAATTTGAGATGGCTAAATTGATTAAACATATAATCAACTCAATGTCTGCCACTGGCTGCTTGGTCGTAACTTTAAAAAACAAAAACAACAAAAAAAGAGAGATAAAAAAGAAGAAAAAAACAGACCTCAGTTGGACTCAGGCCGAGAATTCTGATAAGCTGTTAGACAAGGGCCGGGCTAGGGCCTAGATCTGAGACCCGTGCTGGGCTCTACTCCACACAGTTATTCCAAAGTGGCAGGGATGAGGGGAAGTGGGTAGAAATGCTTGACTGTGATGTTGTTTAATGCCCCGTAGTCAATGCATGGTCACAAACATCCTTCTTTACCATGATAAAAAAGCTTGAAGCAGCAAGAAAAGTTAAAGGGCGGATGTAGTGCCCCATGACCTTCAGGGATGGAGAAAATTATATATTTTTTTTTTCACAAGTTGATGGCACAGTCCCATGGTCTATGTGGTGGTAGTTGCGAGGCTCTTTTCAGGCAGACGATTTCCCAATAGTGGGAGTAGCAGGATGGGATGTTCACAGATCTCTTTTCCAAAGGGCTTTTGATGGAGGTAGAATTCCCAGTGATGGTTGTGTGATGGTTGTGTTGAACAGGTTTTGGCAGTCCTGAGAAACAGTCACACTTTAGGATGTCTCCATAGGACCAGGAGATGAAAGTAAAAGTGACATGGCATGTGGCCAAGTATGGTAACCCATACTCAGAATTTGTGCTCTGAATTTAACCAATTCAAGTACACACACACAGCTGTGAGTAGTGAACTGACATAGCAGCGTGTCCATCTGTCCTCCATGCCGCTTGTTGGACTATGTTATTGTCCCAATGTTAATGTTTGTCCTTTGTCCACAAATGTTACTCTTACTGGCTCCAGCATCTCTGTTTCTGTTGCCCTCCATGACACTGCCAGCAATTTAATTTTCAGGGACATTACCTCAAGCAAGGACACACAAGAACACACACACCATGAACAGTGGGCAGCCATTTGCTCTGGCGGGGAGCAGTTGAGGGTTCGATGCCTTGCTCAAGGGCACCTCAGTCATGGGTATTTAAGTATTATTTTTATCTTCCCTTTACACATTCTCCTTCCCTGTCCTCACTTTTCCACCTCTATCATGTGTTTCCAAAACATTCCAGCAACCCCAGCTGCTCTAGCTAACAATTTCTCTTTCTCTCACAACCACCTTCAGGTTGACCGGGGTGGGGGCACTGGTCTGCTCATTTCTAACAATTGGAAATACTCAACCCACTCTGCCATATGAAATTATAACTCATCTAAATCTCATGCGATTACTGTAACAGCTTCTATAAAACTCCAGGTTGTGGTAATTTGCCACCCTCCTGGGCAAATTCTAGCCACCTTCCTAGAGGAGCTGGATGGGCTGCTGTCCCGGAGGATGGCAGTTCACTTTAGTCTTTGGCGACTTCAACATTCATACAGATTTCCATTCACTCCTTGCTTCATTTGATCTCAAATGACTTACCATTACAAGCACGCACAAATCAGGCAACCAACTTGACTTAATTTACACACCTAATTGTATTGCAGACAACATTTTGGTAGCCCCTACTATCTCTGACCATTTCTTCATTACATTTAAATTACATTTTTGCTAACTGTGTGCCATCAACCCCTATACCAGTTACTTTTAGACAAAACCTACGCTCCCTTTTCCCCTCCCATCTTTCCTTTGTACTATCCTCCTCTCTTCCCTCCCCTACACATTTCTCATCTCTGGATGTGAATGCAGCAACTGACACTTTATGCTCTATTTTAACCTCTTGTCTAGATGATATTTTCTCCTCTCTCCTCCAGGCCAGCATGGGCTGCCCCTTCTAACCTCTGGTTATCTGATGTTCTTTGTGAGCATCGGACCAAACTCAGGGCAGAAGAGAGAAAATGGTGCAAATCAAAAGATCCTTCAGACCTGAGTATGTATCATTCTTTGCTTTCATCTTTCTCTGCTGAAGTCCATACTGCCAAATCTTCAAAGCTTCCACAACAAGATCAACAGAGCTCCAGACACATGTAATCTCTTCAAAACATTAAATTCTCTCCTCTGTGCCCCTCCACCACCTCCCACTACTTCTATAACAGCTGATGATTTCGCCACATTCTTCACAGACAAAACTAGATCAATCAGTATTCAATCCTCAGCCCCACACATACAGGACCTCAAACTAGCCACACCAACTGCTTAAACTCCCATCTTCTCCTTCTGTCCCCTCACTGAGGCGGAAGTATCAAAACTTCTCCTCTCCAGCCATCCTACAACATGCCCTCTAGACTCATACCTTTTCCAAGCAATCTCTCCTACACTCTTACCAGCACTCACACACATCACCAACACATCTCTCCTCACAGGCACCTTCCCTACTGCATTCAAGCAGGCTCAGGTAACCCCACTGCTCAAAAACCCCACCTACATTAAACACTTCTCTTATAGACAGCTAGAGACCTGTCTCTCTCCTTCCATTCATAATGAAAACCCTCGAAAGAGTTGTTTTCAACAAGGTATCATTGTTTCTTTCACAAAACAAACTTGATGTAATCTTTGATGAACAGATGACCTTCAAAGACCACATTCCAAAGACTGCTCAATCTTGCAGATTTGCATTGCACAACATCAGAAAGATCAGGCCCTTTCTAACAGAGCATGCTGCACAACTTCTTGTCCAGGCCCTTGTCATTTCTAGGCTGGACTACTGCAATGCTCTTCTTGCACTGGCTACCAAGTTCAAGACATTGATGCTTGCATATAGAACAGCCATAGGCTCAGCACCCGCTTACTTGCACTCACTACTACAATTCTACATCCCAACATTCTCATCATTCACAACATTCTCGTTCACCATTTCTGTCTGGTGGAATGATCTTCCCACCCCTATCCAAAATGCTGAACCCATGACGATTTTCCAGCGACAGCTGAAAACTCATCTCTTTTGACGCTACTTGACTTCATCCTAAGTTGAAAAAAAATTAAAAACTTTGTCTTTCTCTTTATTTATTCCTTCCCTTTCTAGCTTCAACTTATTTGAACAAACTTCATATTATAAGCCCTTCTTGTGTCTGTTTGCCTCTTTAAGAAGAATGGAGTTATGTATTCCCCAATTGTAAGTCACTTTGGATAAAAGCATTTAAAAAATGACTAAATTTAAATGTAGAAGATAATGCTGTACATTCACTCCCCCCACCTATACATTCACTTCTGCCCATACTGAGACTTGAACCCGCAAACTTTGGGTTACAAGTCCGAACCATTAGGCCATGATTGCCCCCACAACTGAAAACACTGACAGTTGAGCTCTCCAGAACCAGAAGGATAATGTTGTTTAGATAGAAACAGCCTACTTGCAATTGGATGGGTCCTTCGCAGTAGTTTACCTTTCCTAGAGGCATTCCAAACACTGTGGATCTGATAGGAGGTTTTGTTGGGCCTTTTCTTGAGCTTGAGGTAATGGCAGATCCCCCTGGAAAAGGAATTGCTGGCTGACCAGTGTCATGGAGGGCAACTGAAACAGAGATGCTGGAGCCAGTAAGAGTAACATTTGTGAACAAAGGACAAATAATAATATTGGGGCAAGTAACATAGTCCACCAAGGGGCCTGGAGGACTGATGGGACATACCACTGTGACAGCCATCTACATTGCTTAGCTGGTGTGAGGTGAGTGTTGTCCAGCTCCATGGCTTCTTTACCTGGCTCTACAGTACCGGTGTGAATTGGCAGGTTAGATGTTTGGGAGGACTGCAATGAAGAAGTGTCCTCATGGTATCCCTTCATGTGGTGAGAAACTCAAATGGATAATTGAATGAAATGCTCAAGCCCCATGGAGCCATTGTATGACACATGCAGCCACAGTGCTGGTTTTAGTCCCTGGCAGCAACACTTGTTTGTTCCACCTACTGGAGACTATTAGAGTACAGACCCTCAAGGCATTATCAGTTATTGAACTCTTTCCTTAGCTTAAATCATAAAGTTTATCACTTACTGACAAGTCACCAAAGGGGCATCCAAACACTTCACGGAAATGAGCCACAAAGCTGTCGAGTGACTGAGTAACATGAACATTATTTTTCAGTTTGGAGAGTGTTACGGTCAGAGCCATAACAGAAAAAGGGACAATACAAAAAGGCTTGATTCATTAGTGGAATTTGTTCAAAGCAAAAACATAAAATAAAGTGGAGAGGAAAATAGTCGGGAAACAAAATAAAGGACAGCGGAACTGGACCGCCACCCCGATGTGGCAACATGACTTCTTATAGCCACACTTGTGTGGTCCACAGGTGTAGGAGATCTGTTCATGAGATGACACAAAAAGAGAAAACAAAACAATTCTGACCCCAGACAAATCAGAAAGTTTGAGAATTAACTTCCCCTGAAACTGCCTCCTCTCCAAATTTTTTTAGTCTCCTCAGCCCTTATCCACTCCCTCTGTTTCTGGCTCCACCTCTGGCCTCGGATGACTCCACTCAACCTCGTCCCACCATCCAGACTCCTGTACCTGCGTTCTTCTCACCCTCGATTCCGGCGTGGACCATTGGCCATTCAGCTTCACTCAGCTCCCTCGGTCAGTCTGCTCCATCTGGGTCGGACTTCACCATGCCTCCGCTGCAGACTTGCTGGTCATCTGCTCCACCTGCACCTCACTTGATTTTGTTTGTTGTCCTCCTCCCAGTAGTCCGTCCTCCTTGTCATCCTCCTCCTGATTATTCTGCCTGCTTGCCCCATCCCTTCACCTACTCCTATTTGCCATCCCTTTACCACATCCTGTTCATTCTTCTATCTGTTGGCGTCTTCTGGGAGGGGGTGAACTGTAACAATTTCAATTCAATTTGGACTTTGTTTTCTGTTTGCACAGTTTCCACTGTAGAGTTGGTTGTTATGGTTTATGAATAGTTGTCATTCAGTTCAGGTGTGTGCTGTTAATTATCCTTGTTTGCTCATGTGTTTAAGTTGCTGTTTCTGTTCTTGGTTGTCAGGTCTCATTTATATTGAATGTGTTGTTGCTGTTCTCTTATGTAAATTATTTGCCTGTGGATTTATTAAAGACTTCCTTCTGCCGTCATCTTTGTGTGCTTGTGTGTTCTACAACACCGATCAGTGCCATTTTCCTGTTAAGGCTTTTATTTATTTGTTTATTTTTTTATAGTTCAGAGTCATCAGTTTCCCAAATCTTTTAACAAAACTTAAAACCAGAAAATCTGGAAAGGTGTCCCCCCCTCCCCATCCCCTTACAAATTCACTAGGTCATCAGCATAAAAGAATCCAACACAAGTTACTGTGTTGTGTTGACAGTACTGGTATACTGGTACAGTACATGAAAAGGCAACTCAAATAGCGTTAATATGATTCAGCATTACATGTTTAATGCATACAATTAAATTTGATGCAGCATAGAAATTATTTGGAAGGCCAAGAAAATTATTGGTATTGCTGGCAATAAAACAGCATCGAACAGGAAAAATGCTCTATCACCAATGGAAACTGAGGAAAAACAAGAGAATCTTGTAGTTAGCGGAGCATAATGGGTCACATAAATCCAGACCATCATTCAATCAAATAATACTCCTGTTTTTATGATTAACCAGCTAATGTGGTACGATGGATGTTTCTCCCATTTTCAAGGCTTTTTTTTTCACCAGGAGAAGAATTCTGAGTTGGCAGATGCCTAATCCATAAATAGGTGCTGGTAGCTGTTTGGCTGCTAACAAATGGGTAAAATGTGGGTGGCTTTTTGGAACCTCTTCTCATGTCGAAACACAAAAAAGCTTTGAACAAAACCTCATGTGGCTACATTTTGGATTTCTTTTCATTTTGAAAGTGCAGGTCTCATTTTTTATTTTTTTTTTTTTTTTTTGCAAATACTTTCTCAGTATTTTTTTCCACTGTATTTATCATAAACACATTTAGGATCACTTGACTTATGCACACAGTCAGTCAAACTGGGGCCTCTCTGTTCAAAAAATAAATAAAATCATCATTTGCTGCTTTTCCATATTGTTTTCCACTTTGTTTTCCACTTTGAGTCTTTTGTAGATATCAAATCGTGTTTCTGAATCAAAATTAATGCACATATTTATTTATATTTTTTACATAACATTTTGTTAAGTAAATCAGATCTGTCAGGACTATTACACTCTAAATGCTGTTGTCCTTTTTTTTTAAATCAGAAACATCTACTGCCAAGAAGTGCTTTGGCGCCACACTCCAATTGCTACCTGTCTAATAATGGTCTAAGGAGCCAGAAGTACAGTCTCTCCATTAGATGCAGTTTAGATAACACCTTTCCATGAAAACATTTCCAAATTCATTTGGCACCACTCTGTTTAGGCACCAGAGATGACTAACACAGAAGGGTGAATTCAGGTAAAGCCCCTACAACTTCAGCTGTTTATTCATAAAACGCATTGTGCTATCTCGTTTGATAGATGGCATGGAAATATCGTCCACCATTATCAACCTCTGCCAGCTACGTAATACTGTTTTACAGTTCATCTCTGTGTGCTCTAAAAGTGTGAACTGGAGAAAACATTAAACTGTGGTGCATCAGAAGCCATCAAGAGACTACCCGCAATGAGGGCACTCTGATAGTCTGCTCACTTTCCCCCTCCTCAACAGAGAAGTGTGAGAACATGCCACCAGCATTCCCCTCCTTCTTGTAAGCTGAGTTCTTGAGAGAGATAGTGGGATAGAGAAGCTAAGGGCTGATATAAATTACCTGCCGATGAAGAAGATAAACCATGTCAAAACACCCCTTTGCTGACTGAGGGCAAGAAAAGATAGTTACCTGGATTTCTATGGGATCTCTTTCGATTAGATCACAATCCGAATGTGGTTGACCTGAATGAGAGCATTTATTTACAAATATTAAATATTTGCCTGATTACCTGGTTAAGATGTCACACCCATAGGAACAGGTCAAATGTAAACGTGGTGTAAATCGAATACAAACTATGTCTCTGCAGAGGTTTTTGGGATAAGGAGTGATTAATATTACTATTCATGCACATATCCAAATCACACTTACTGAACACATGGGCCTTTAGTCATGAGAAACACTAATGATAAGAGACAAATCTGAATGTCAGTATTCATATTTTAAAAGAGCAATCCTAACTGCATGATTGATCTTTTTGAACTTGCGTGCTGTTTAAAATTAGACTTCCTAAAATGAGGTGTGCACAAATAAACACAAGTGGTTGTACTATGTCAAATAGTTCTCTAAATCTCAACATAGATGTTTTTTTTCATGGCCAGACAGTTAACCACATAATGACTGTGATAAGAATACTTTATCAGGCATTAGAAAGGCTTTGAGGATAAGAAGATACAGTCTGTCAGAGTTCACGAGAGCAACTTCATGTTTAATTGCATAAATCATCATGATAAAATGCTTTTTAAATCACTGTGGCAGTTGGACAAACATGCTGTCACACTTTGAGGGTATTATTCATATACATACAAACTGTTCTGAAATAATATAGACGGATCAAGTCAAATAAATGTCGACAAGAACTGAAGAATTTATCATTATCATTAACTCTGGGTATTTACTGTGCTAAAACACAGTACACATGTTCTGTTTAAAATGGTCTTTAGAAGCATTACTGTGGCAAATGAACACTGATGTCTCCATTTTTCTCGAACTGAAACTGAGCACCTGATTAATTATTTTCTCAAAGTCACATGCATTGCTCCACAATTCGATTTTGACCATCAGTGCAACATCTTACATGTCCATAAATAATGTAAATATAAATTTGTTGTAACACTTTACAACAAGATCCCTTTAGTTAACATTAGTTCATGCATTAACTAACATAAACTAACAATGGGCAGTACATTTAGTTTCGTTTCATTTATTTATATAACATTCCCAACCTAAGCGGTCTCACTGATTTGTGTGGATGCAACAACTCAGTGAGATAAACTGGTGCAAGCATATGTAACGATTTAAAGATAAGTATTTTAAATTCCACTCTTAAGTTTTATGGGCAGCCACTGCAGAGATATCAAGACAGGTGAGATGTGCTGAAATTGTCGTGTGCCTGGCTGCTCTGCATTCTGGACCAACTGTGAATGCAAAATGGATGAGAGATTGATCCCGTAATAGAGTGAACTGCTATAGTCTATTCGAGAACTGACAAGTGCCTAACAATTATTACAGTATTTATTCATCTTTGTGCCTTTTATGTTTTTAGTTTTTATAGTATATAAATTTTTGTTGTTTGTTGTTTTTTGATTTTGGTTCATTTAATTTTTTTAATTTTTACAGCTTTTGATTTTAGTAATGTATTAGTAAATGTTAAAATTTAAATCTATAAAATCTACACAAACCTGCAGACAGTGGCCTACCTAATGATGTTTTTCAGACATCATACCCATATAAAGCTCAGTTTCAGTCTTCTATTGGTGTAAAAATACAATTTATGGTTTCACTTTATTTTGATGGTTCCTTTAACACATTCTGTTGACTATAAGTAACGTTGCACCTACATATCTACTAACTCTCATCAGAGTATTAGTAGAGTATTAGTAGACTGGTAGGGTTAGGATTAGAATAAGTTGATATGTACTTGCAAAGTTACTTATAGTCAGTAGAATGTCTGTTAGTAGATCATGACAATAGACTTAGCAGATATTAAGCAAACAGTCTACTGATACTCTGATGAGAGTTAGTAGACATATAGGTTCAACATTACTTATTGTCAACAGAATGGGACCGTCAAAATAAAAGTTTACCCAATTTATAACAGCTTGAGTTTTCGGGCTCTATGATTTTTTTTTTTTTTAAGTAAAAGTGTCAATTCATAAAGATGCAGTTTTTATAAAAGATTATCAGAAAGTTGTTCCATTGGTAGCAAATTATGACCAGCAACTCATATCATACAAATAAATTAAAAAATGTAACATAAGTCAGTGTAGCGAGGTAATCTTAAAATATGTAGTAGGTCAAATTATTGCATGTTTCCAGAGCCTAAGCCCAGTCTTCTTTCACAGTCCCACTGTTGAATTCGTTTTATTTAGATTTATGATTATGATTAACATTTAAGGTTGAGAGAGAGAAACACAAAGAGGACAGGGAAAGGAAGGCAGAAGTCTTCATTCTTTAACTGTTCCTGATCAGTCGGGTCGGCCAGTCCCTATCTAATGATCATTACCACTGCAGATGAAAGCAGAGTCTGCTCTCAGAATGCCTTCAATTGCTGCAATTAAATAAGTGTGGTTGAATGATAATATCTTTTTTCCCCAAATAAAAGCAGACTACCGCATTAAATAATCCTAAAATTAGAAACGATCAAGCCTCGTTTTTGATGTCGCTTTTTCTCAAAATCTCGGGAATACATCTCGTTCAGTAAGGGTGTTTTGGGTCGCCCCAGTAGGCGCCACACCGCCAAGACTCCGACTGGGTGCTCAATCCACATACCACCAAAATACTCTTGGCACTTCAAACACACAACCATTGTGCTTTCTTTGCCACTTTTATTCCTAGCATCTAGCCCTTTGGCATATCATTGTTGAGTTTAACAATTTAGTGTACAAACATATTTTTTTTTTTATTATTTATGAGTACAAAACAATGTCCACGCAGAACGTCCTACTGTGAAAATAAAATTTTTCTTTTGTCTCTATCAGGCTTGTCCCGCATCTGTTTCCAGCTGTGGAGTGATGCACCCCGAGCTGTAAACCTCAGCTGCTTTGTTGCTATGGCTATAGATATTTCTTCAGTTGGGAGAAATTACACAAGCAAATAAACAGTACAACAATTACCCTACAGCATGCAGAGTACAACCTATCTCTCCATTTACTCAGACTCTAATTATGACTTGGATGGTGGGCAGCTGCAGGAAATGAGACAGGATTCAGACTAATGGAGGTATTCAGGTCAAACCACGGCTGCTGTAGTCACAGATTCATATTCATATTCAGATTGATGTATTATTTAAGCATTATATGTATATCATGTATAAAACCAAACGGGTCCTACAGCACAAAACCGTCAATAAATGAAGAATTAAAATGTAAAATCTGGAAGCAGATTTTGACTGGTAACCAATGGTTCTAGGAAGTTTTATCTAGAAATCGTTGATCTAGAAAATTGCAGAAAATTTAATTGCAACTGCACACTTGAGAAAAGTACTAATATTGAAAATTATATGAAATAAAGACAGAAATTAGTTTTTTGGGTAGCTATTACTTTAATCCAAGAGTTACTCATTTTTTTACATAATTTATTTTTAATTTTTTAAATCAAACAAAATTTTAAGCACACACAACTTGCTATTCATGTAGCATAGCATGTTGATAGCACTGCCAAGGTCTTGCGGGTTCGATCCCTAGGAAATGCATGAACTGATAAAATGTATACCATGCAAGGTAAAATGCTTTGGATAAAAGTGTCTGCCAAATGCATAAATGTAAAAGTAAAAAGGAAAGAATCAAATTAACTGATCATTTGGGATCATTAGGTCATTAATAAGGACAACACTGATGGTTAAGCGATGTAACTAGAGGTCAATGAAGGGAGAAAGTAACAAATCACCAAAAGCATTCGGTGGGTCAGGACAGCCCTTGGATTGACACAACAGGATATTCCATCTGATTCGACAATGCAGTGGACAAGGTTTATTTTTCCAAAGGTTGAAGAGCTCTGATCACAGGCTCCGACTCTTTGGGATTTGCCATTGCAGAAAGCTTCAGAGGTATTTTTACTGTGTTTACATGAACTGGCCAGTTACTTGCACAGTTTAGTTTAGCGCAAACATGTGGGACACATTGGTTTAATATTGCTATGCACCTAATTGTGTAATTGAGTTATTTAAAGCTGCTGTTTGCTTTTACTTAAACCATCTGAATTACAATGCTCATTTACAAAACAATATCGCTTCAAGGCTTAAGATAGATGAATCTCATACATGCACAAATGTATCAAAAATGTGGTAAATGTTTCTCAGAAAGCAACTCTCAATAAACTAGACAATGAATCCCCAGTCATGAATTACTGAACATTTGTGTCCTTTGAAGGAATCGGTCACAAATCAGATCAGAGGTTATCGGTGGGAACTCCAGCTAACCTTTTAGGGGGTGATTTGGAAACCCCTTCAAAATCTATGGCAGATTATGAACTATGACAAAAGTGTGAAGGAAGTACATGCATTTGTCCAGAGGGCATCCATAGCCTACTTAACAGCAAACAGACCGTACCAGAGCTCTCACAACAGGTATTTGGGGGGCCTGCAGAAGCGCCTAAACTCATGGTCTAGGTTAAGTTACCTGAAATGAGAACGTGCTGTTTAGACCCTTTCAAGTCTTCAGTTCAAACACCCAACTCCTCTGCTGGCTGATAGCCGTGAAAACCTGTTTGGCTAATGATGTCACTGGAGGGAAATCAGATTGTTCTTTTAGCGCCTGGATACGGGGCACTTTTACTTCCTGTTAGAAACACATGCACATGCAAACACACACAACCTTACTATGACCTCTTGACTCAATTCAAATAGGTTGTGCATTCTTGCATATGCACAGCCATTCAGTCAGGAAATTTGCTTGCCTTGTGCATTTTCATAGCAAAACGTGGCAGGAAAAAGAAGACTCATCCACCTAAAACAGGAATACAAAGGAAGAGGCAGTGAATATGTTTTACTGGAATCTTACAGGTGAGAAAGAGAAAGCAAGAGAAAAGGAGCAGGACCAGGCCTGTGCTCTGCTGATGGGACATATCAAGTACTCTGGCAGTGAACCGTGCAGAGGCAACACTATTCAGCACTCTCAGTCATCTCGTGACAGCAAAGCATTCCCATCAGCCTGATGATGACACACTGCCTCTGCATTTCTGCATGTCAAGCAAACTGTGAGAGCAGACATGAGCACAGACAGGCTCTGCAACACCCACACACTCATTCGTTCAAGACGTCTGAACTAGCCTTGAGATGCCACTCTCACAATAGACTCAAATTAGTGTGTATATGAAGAGATATACAGTACACACCTACATAATTGAAAACATTTAAAACAATATGCAATATGCTAAATTATTCATACAAACATACACATAAAAATAGCTGAACTTTGTGAACTGTTCTGCAGCAATCAAATATAAATAGAGCATTTTTAAATTAAAAGTTGAAAGTTACATTTTAATAATTGACACAGCCACTCATCTTGTATAAAACTCACATGATCTTTGTCTAAAATGTTTTTTCCCCTTTGGATAGTGGACTCAATTAGATGAAAATGAAATCAGGTCATTTAGTTTACTTTATTTTGATGGTTCCATTTAAAAATTCAGTTAACTATAAGTAATTTTAACATTGCATATGTCTACATTTCAGCTAACTATAAGTAATTTTAACATTGCACATGTCTACATGTCAGTTGGGTTAGGGTTATTACACTAAGTTGACATGTAGTTGCAAAGTTACTCATAGTCATATGTCTAAAGGGGACCACCAAAATAAAATTATTTTCTCAGATTACAACATTCTTAAAGAATCATCAGATTGTTTCAATTGTGTGACTTTTAAGATCTACAAATCATATATATATATATATATATATTATATATATATATATATATATATATATAAATATATATATTTGTGTTTAATCGTTTGAAGGATTTTTAGGAACACCATACTAATAATGATTGTGTAAAAGAAATGGTACAGGGTCAATTTATTAGGGAAAAAAACATCCAGTATGCGGCAGTATATGTGGGCGATATATATATGCTTATATTTTATATTATATATTATATATAATATATAAACATAACATATTCTTATATATATATATATACATATAAATATTTAGTATACACACATATATTATGTAAATATATATTTTGGATGTGATGTGATATAATCGATTTGTGTGTGTGTTAGTGTAATACTGTATAATGGTGTTCATCCTTAATAAGTGCATATTTCATGGTAATATATATTATATGATATACAATATATATAAACATTTGTGTGTGTGTTAGTGTACCTAATCTTCATCCTTACTAACCATTTCATGGTAAATGCATGACCACTTAAACAGTTCACCTCTCCTCAAATCACATTTCCTTGAACAGGACAACGGATACCCAATCTCCAGAAATTAAAGCCAAGGGCTTCATATGACATATTGTATTCAATAAAGGGGGGGGGGGGATGAAGGCCTTCAGTATAGTGTTCTCTGAAAGTCTATCCATTTTTGAGGTTTTGACAAAGTTGCAACTGGCTTATGCTTCAATGGCCAATGAGACTGAAGCATATGGAACCCTTCTAAAACTCCTTTTTACTGTTCTCTCTACACACAGACTTCCTGCACACTAACAAGGTGCAGCATTGTCTAAATTTAGCTGATCGCCTCTATATCTTTCAGTGTTTTCAGCCGACACTTGATCTGGCACTGATTTTCATCATTTTGAACATGATACCAGGAGGTGGCCTGGTTTTCATTTTTCAACTGTGCATTCCGGTCAGAGTTCGCTTGTTTTATTGGAAACCTTGTTCCTATATTCCAGCTTTGCACTTTTTGACTTTGTTTGTCCCTGGGGACTCATGGGTAATGCTCAGAGGCAGAGATGGTCCTTCTCTCAAGTCAAGGAGCATGTTATGTGCTTGCTTTGGACATCTATGCCAGTTTTGGATCATATGCACAAAAAAAAAAAAAAAAAAAAAAAAAAAAACATTCTTCTTACAAACAAAAAAGGGAGAGGGTAGAAAAATTAATACATAAAATACACAACTCATATGGCCTTTGCAGATGTCACATATTAGGTGCCAGGAAATGTCAATAATAGTACCATTTTTGCATTTCGGTGTTGTTAATATGAGGCTGGATAATCATTATTGTGATTAATGATAAATCTACATTTTGATAAATGTAGAACAAAAGAAGAAAGAATATATATAGAGAGAGAGAAAGAGTGAAAGAGAGAGAGAGAGAGAGAGAGAGAGGGGTTGTGATAGTACTTTTTTTTTTTTTTTTAGCTCATTCAGTCATTCACAGTCAATAAATGTTCCAGCCATTATGAGCATTCAGGCAGAGTAGCACAGAGTCTCAGAAACACAGTGGGGTTTATGGAAAGAAACTTTCATAAACTCTTCTTCCATGTTTAGTCATTTTAGAAATTTTTTATAGTTGTTTTATTTAATACAAATTGTGTCATCTGAGCAATATAGGAATTAGTGGCTAAAAAATAAATATATACAAAAAATAAAGCATAAAAAAATAAATAAAGTGCTATATTAAGTACACAATTTACAATTTGATTCAGTGATGTTTTGGTTGCATTTCCCCATCAGAATTGACAAGACCATAAGAAATTAATGCATGATACTGTAATACAGAGGTGCACTACAGAACAAACATACACACAGTACAGTGTATCCCCATCTGAGCCCATTTTGATAAAGCTAATCATGCAGTCACAGCATTTTATATGGCACCAAGTGTGCTTAATATCATAGATTAATTATTTTTGTAACAGAAAATGTTTAATGCATTTCATACACAGAAAAGCCAGGTGTGTGTGTGTGTGTGTGCCTCAAAACCTTAAAAATTAACTGGTTTACATCCAATATTATCCAGCATTAACCTTATAAATACATACACACACACACACACACACACACACACACACACACACA
The DNA here is from genome assembly GCF_018340385.1 of Cyprinus carpio. Taxonomy (NCBI): domain Eukaryota; kingdom Metazoa; phylum Chordata; class Actinopteri; order Cypriniformes; family Cyprinidae; genus Cyprinus; species Cyprinus carpio. The sequence continues at coordinate 18,996,670 of NC_056588.1, forward strand.
CACACACACAAACCCGATTCCAAAAAAGTTGGGACACTGTACAAATTGTGAATAAAAACAGAATGCAATGATGTGGAAGTTTAATTTTTTTTATTTATTCAGAATACAACATAGATGACATATCAACTGAGAAAATGTATTATTTTAAGGGAAAAATAAGTTGATTTTAAATTTCATGGCATCAACCCATCTCAAAAAAGTTGGGACAAGGCCATGTTTACCACTTTGTGGCATCCCCTCTTGTTTTTATAACAGTCTGCAAACGTCTGGGGACTGAGGACAAGTTGCTCAAGTTTAGGAATATAAATGTTGTCCCATTCTTGTCTAATGCAGGCTTCTAGTTGCTCAACTGTCTTAGGTCTCCTTTGTTGCATCTTCCTCTTTAAAATGCGCCAAATGTTTTCTATGGGTGAAAGATCTGGACTACAGGCTGGCCATTTCAGTACCCGGATCCTTCTTTTACGCAGCCATGATGTTGTAATTGATGCAGTATGTGGTCTGGCATTGTCATGTTGGAAAATGCAAGGTCTTCCCTGAAAGAGACGATGTCTGGATGGGAGCATGTGTTGTTCTAGAACTTGGATATACCTTTCAGCATTGATGGTGCCTTTCCAGATGTTTAAGCTGTCCATGCCACACACACTCATGCAACCCCATACCATCAGAGATGCAGGCTTCTGAACTGAGCGCTGATAACAACTTGGGTTTTCCTTGTCCTCTTTAGTCCGGATGAACTTCAAATTTTGATTCGTCTGACCACAGAACAGTTTTGCACTTTGCCACAGTCCATTTTAAATGAGCCTTGGCCCAGAGAAAACACCTGCGCTTGTGAATCATGTTTAGATAAGGCTTCTTTTTTGACCTATAGAGTTTGAGCCGGCAACGGCGAATGGCACGGTGGATTGTGTTCATCGACAATGTTTTCTGGAAGTATTCCTGAGCCCATGTTGTCATTTCCATTACAGTAGCATTCCTGTATGTGATGCAGTGTCATCTAAGTGCCCGAAGATCACGGGCATCCAGTATGGTTTTTACGGCCTTGACCCTTACGCACAGAGATTGTTCCAGATTCTCTGAATCTTTGGATGATATTATGCACTGTAGATGATGATAATTTCAAACTCTTTGCAATTTTTTTCTGAGAAACTCCTTTCTGATTTTGCTCCACTATTTTTCACCGCAGCATTGGGGGAATTGGTGATCCTCTGCCCATTTTGACTTCTGAGAGACACTGTTTTCTGAGAGGCTCTTTTTTATACCCAATCATGTTGCCAATTGACCTAATAAGTTGCAAATTGGTCCTCCAGCTGTTCTTTAGATGTACATTTAACTTTTTCCGGCCTCTTATTGCTACCTGTCCCAATTTTTTTGGAATGTGTAGCTCTCATGAAATCCAAAATGAGCCAATATTTGGCATAATATTTAAAAATTATTTCTTTTGTCAATTATATGTTTGTTTGTTTTGTTTGTTATTTATTTCATTTTTTTTTTAATAATTTTTTGTGTGTTGCAACTTTTTTGGAATCGGGTTTGTGTGTGTGTGTATATATATATACATACATACAGTACATACATACATACATACATACATACATACATACATAGTGGATACACTGCAACTTGACACTTGACCAGTTTAAACTTTGTAATGTCTTAATATACAGTACTTAGTTAAAAACCAAAAAATAGCTCTGTAGCAATTAATGCTGGTCTTCCCTACATTAGTTTTAATTAAAGACCTTATCTCAGACGATCACTGGGACAAGACCACAGGAAACAGATGATTCTTCTGCACAATCTGACTTTGCTGCAGCCTGGAATTGAACTGCTGGTTTCGTCTGACCAGAGGAGAACTGGCCCCCCGACTGAGCCTGGTTTCTCCCAAGGTTTTTTCTCCATTCTGTCACCAATGGAGTTTTGGTTCTTTGCTGCTGTCGCCTCTGGCTTGCTTAGTTGGGGACACTTCATTTACAGTGATATCGTTGACTTGATTGCAAATTATTGCACAGATACTATTTAAACTCAACTGAGCTGCATGATGACATCACTGAATTTAATAATGAACTGCCCTTAACTGTCATTTTGCATTATTGACACACTGTTTTCATAATTAATGTTGTTCAGTTGCTTTGACGCAATCTTTTTTGTTTAAAGCGCTATATAAATAAAGGTGACTTGACTTGACTAGTCAAATGATACTACTAAAAGTAGGACATTTTATTTCATGACATGCTAATATTGTGTACTGCATAATGCCAGAGCTTCAAGGGACATTTTAAAAAATGTAGCCTAATAAAATAAAAGCACATAGATCATAATGCACAATTAATAATTCTCAATTAAAATCATCTAAAATATATTTGGGGGTGTTGTCTTGTAATTTTTACCTAGTATAGTGCTTTCACTGGTTAGGATAGCCATAAGCAATACTTCACCTGAATGTGTGTTCATAAATTATTATTATTATTATTATTATTATTATTTTGCTTGTTTCTGTTAGTTGCTTATAACTGGTATAACTGGCAAAGTTTGTGGATGGTGACTCATCCTGAGAAATGGTAAGAGCAGGCAGAACTGGCTACAGAATGCACAAATGGTCTCTGTGCTGTAACTGCCCAAAATATTCAGTTAAATGAATGAATCATGCCTGAACCACTGTTACAGATTCAAAACTCACATTAGCACTGTAAGTTTGAAGATTCCCAGGCTATTCGATCTGAATCTGTGAAAAGAACTGACTCAAAGAGTCATATACGTGAAGAGTACATTCACACTCTAAACAGCCATCCATCAGAAATTATATACACTGATTTATTGGTGAAATATTGCCATTATTGCTACCCTGTTACTTCATCAGAAATATAGCTTCACTATCAAAAATCTACCACCTTGATGCCTTTCTGTTCAGTTTCTTCACTAATGAATTGCAAAGGGAGATGAAATGAGGAGCAGGACTCAACTAAGATGGATTAGACATGAAAATGTTTACTTTGGAAGCAGCCCACAAATATCGCTCTTTACTTATTTCTCAAAAGTTCAAGATATTTATTGTGATGGGGATTGTAGGTTAAGGATGCAGCTGTCTTTGGAATTAGGTAATTTTAACATGTTGATTTTGCATGGACATCGCACTGAAGCACATTTGAAAAAATTGACTTGATAACGCTGGAAAGCCAGGTAGTCGAACACACATTTATTGATTGATTGATTACATATAATTTATTTATTTTGCCTTCCATACACTCTTGTTCAAAACTTTCACATTATGAAATGCACAAAAGCAGTGCAGTGTTCAGAACGACCCTCATCTACAGTCATGACAGCATCAAGCTAACAACTTGACCACAGAGAGCTGACTGTAATGTCAGACAGGATGAAGGCATTTCAAGTCAGCCAAGAAAAGAGAAAAACAAGCTTTAGAGGAAGATCATAAAAGAAGCCTTTCTGTTGTAATGTGTAGTCATAAATAAATGCAGCAGGATCAATTGATTTGGTTGGGTTTAAACAAGCTTCTATAGCCTTGACATTAGTAAACATTCAGATTAAAAAAAACTGTGTTCTGTTTTCATTTAGAATAATATTTTTTTGCATCTGGCATCATGGATTGTTGGTGAACAGCAAAGGCGTAAGAGACAAAAATCTGATATTTCCCCCTTAATCATTTTAAGATGCGCCTCCTCTTTCTAATAACCATGATTTGTTGGATCAATCCTTCTAAACATCTCTGTAGTCTAACAGAGACATTGATATGAATATAATCATAGGGTTTCTCCAGAAGATTCCACCCTTGCTGGGAATGCCTCTCCCAGCAAAAGCCTGGCCCCTTTTAAACCAAAGTGTGACTTACAAATGGCTGACAAATAGTGAGTGACGGACAATATGAGGGATGGCTTGTGCAAATGATCTCACTGCTTCATGTGACTGCAAATGAGGCGAGAGAATTGGAATTCGATATAACATGTTTCTTCTGATGGTTCTGCTCAAATTTGGATGTATCTAATAATTACAAAGATATAGGCACCTGCAATCTGAAATGAACGTTGTTGCCAGCTAAAATCATTTTACTGTACAAGCAAGCTGGTGGATCAAAATGGAGCAAAAGCTTTAGAAACATCGTTTCTAAAACATTGTTTCTCTGGCTGCGTCTGTTTTCTTTAATTTGCACATCATCAGTATAACGACAGAGCTCTTTTGGCACAATTTGCTCTCCACAACACACTGGTTGTTGGAAGTTTTGTTCTGTACAACCTTAGAGCTCACAACTAGTCTGTCTTTAAAGGTTTATAAAAAATCTGTTCCCCTAAATGTGCAATGCAGTATGGCTATTGTGCACTACAATATATATTATAACACACCAATATCTCCTTTAAATGTGGGCATGTACAACTAATTTGCATTCAATTACCCACAATACGCCCACAAAGCATGCATGCAATTTGTTAGACTGTGCGAGCAAATTATATCAGGGTTTGTAGTAAATATTTGACCTATGCTGTTATTTTGTTTAGTTTCCTAACAATGAAATCATAGAATTTAAAACCAGCTGGTAATTCTATAGCCACCATCTGCAGTGCTGACTGATTTCAGTAAGATGGTGTCTGTCACAGTAAAGCCACTCCTGATTCCCAGGTAAAACAAGTTTGGAACCGCCTGAACTAACAGTGCAGTAATAAACAATGTGGCTCATTTGAACGCATGATTGCAGTTCTAAGGCGACATTTTCCTCCAGTTACACGTTACTTTAGCGCAATCGTCTTATAAGTTTAGACTGTATCGAACCGCCTGGCGCCTCATATCATCTGCGTAGCGCCTTCTCTGTGTCTTGCCAAGAAATGTACATGACTCACAATTACTCACTGCTTATTTTGAATAATATTGCAATTGTGATGTTTCAATCAGCTTGCACCAGATCAGATGGTTTCAGCAGATTACTGAAATGCAATCAAAGGTATAGTTCACCCAAAAATGAAAATTATGGTATCATTTACTCACCCTCATATTTTTCCAAACTCGTATGAGATTATTTCATCTGTTGAACAAAGATATTTTAAAGAAAGTTGGTAACCAAACAGTTAATGGTAGCCACTGACTTCAAAAACCTGGAAAAAAATAAAAAATAAAGAACAATAAAGAATTTGGTAACACTTTCTATGAAGTCTGTATTTATTATTAGAGAATTCTTAAGGCATTATAATGAATGCATAATATAATAAATGTATTATGAAAAAACAAAAAGCAAAACTATAATATGTTGTATCATCTCATGAGTAATCATAACAACAGTTAATGCATTATAATATTTACTTATTTGTGGTTAGAACGTTTAAGATTATGATGATTTATAATACACAATGAACACAAAGCATCCACTTAACTTACAATGGATTATATTTCCCATAGTTATTATGTATAAGTCTCATATCTTGCCATTGTTAACTTGTTACTTTACTTAAATCAGACAAAGAACACTTATAATTAATAACAACAACAATGGCAACAACAACTTTAATTTTCTTTTTTCTTTTTTTTTCCTAAACTGCCATAAGATCAGATATCTGATCAGATGAATGTGTAATATGGCACATTTGATTTTATTGTAATATCAGTAATTCTGTACAAAAATAAATAAATAAATAAATAAATAAATAAAAAAAATATTCTGTACATATCTTAAAGAAATAATGTCAAGATATGAGACTTATAATCCATTATAAATTAAATGGATTTAAAGTGGTTTATTGTGTGTTATAAATAATCATACTCATAACCACGAATAAGTACTGTAAGTTTTATAATGTATTATAATTGTTGTTATGATTATGCTTTTTAAACACAAAATCTATTTCAAAGGTGCATTACAGTCATTACATAATTAGGCAAAATACATAAAAAGGCAAATCTGTTTTTGTTTTACTCTGACGGATGGCGGGGAATTTTTAGATTTCATTCAATTGCACTAAAACTACCAAAACCCTTCATGCATGTATCAAATCAAGTCATTCTTCCACAACACTAGCAGAGCTTGTCACCCAACAGACACACTTTGTCACTCATAAAACATTGACCTTAAAAACACTAACAACAGGTAGCATTATGCATTGTTTTCTATTGTAAAATTTCTTTACAATACAAGAATGGGAGCTCTCTATACTGTCTAAAATTCACTGTAGTATATGCTACTTGGACCATGTTAACATTACATTACATGATTATTTGTCACCTTTTGTATAAATGAAAAAAGTGACCCAAGTATTGAGAAATGGGTCTAAAAATTGTTATAATATATTTTTGATGAAGACATCTGTCACAGGTTGCCTGGTGAAGGAGCTCGAAGGAGTACGATGGAGGCGGGTAGTCAAATGAACAGTCTTTAATAAATCCATGAGGAAGAAACAGGAGAAAACAACCTCTTAACACGACATCGACAGGACAAACAAACTGAGGAAAGGCAGGGATATTTATAAGAAAACAAATGATGGACTAATACGATAATAAACACAGGTGGAAACTAATTAACTAATCAAGCAACAAAGAAAAACTAGGACAAAGCGGGGAGAACAGAAACACAGAACATAAACGTGACAACATGCATTTAATTATTTATTAAATTATAAAACTGCAAAATATAACATTTTTATAATTATCATATGCAGTGTGCATGTGCTTGTGTGTGTGTGTGTGTGTGTGTGTGTGTGTGTGTGTGTGTGTGTGTGTGTGTGTGTGTGTGTGTGTGTGTGTGTGTGAGTGGGTGTGTGTCTGGTTGCCCATCTGTGGGTGGCACAGGGCCTGAATTATCCACCCTGCTGAATCTCACTAAGTGTGACGCCACTTGCTGAAAGACCATGTTATGGTCCTTCAAATATGCTGCATCGCAGCTTTGTACATGCAGTGATCACATGAATGAAAACAAAAGTATATTAACATTTGTCATTATAAAGAAACATGAGAAGAATATTCAAATTTTTAGTGTTTACATGTATGTATGTTTAACACTCTAGTGAAGGTAATTCGATTATTTCATCCAAGAAAAATTCAGTCCTGCTTCTTTACATTAAGTTCTTCATCTCAGTAACCTTAAGTTATGTGTATGTGTATGTGTATGAATTATGTGTATGATTTATGTGTATGATTTATGTGTATGAAAAGTCTTTTTATTGTGGTTATTCAATTGTAGTTCTGAATGTATTTAATGTTGTTCTTTCATGTACACAAAACATTTAATAAGTATTGTATTGTTCATGTTGTTTAATAAGAAAAGAAAAAGAAGGAAAAGAAAAAGAAAGAATTGTCATCTCAAATAGGCAAATTGATCCCTTGCAAGTCAATCAGAGCACTGTGGATGCCTCTCTTTTTTAAAAATAGCTGGACAAGACTGATACTTCAGTTAGAACTCTGTTTGTAGACTTCTCATTCACATTTAAAACTGTCCTGCTCATCATAAAAGTGTTTGTGTGATTTAGTTGATAGTAGCTGGATGTTTTTTTTTTTTTTTTTTTTTTGGATGTAATTGAATTTTTGAGAGAACGGCCTTGGAGAGTGAATTAATAAAAAAATGAAAAATTGATACATTTTAACGCCAATGTCCATACATTAGTACAGCTCAATAATCGAAAGCATTCATAATTTTAAATTTGTTTTATGGTGTGGAAATCTCCTAATTAAACAGAGAAGCAAACTTTCTCAATATATTAATCAGTCAAGATCATTGGACACAAACAGTCAACTTTCCTTATCATATATATATATATATATATATATATATATATATATATATATATATATATATATATATATATATATATATATATATATATATATATATATATATATATACAGTACATAATTGTGCTAAAATCCCCATGGCCAAAATGAATATATAATCCTTTGTTTCAGTGATGGGGATTATTTGTAAACAGATGTTGTTATTTAGGGTGACTGACTGTGATAGAACAATACTCTTAGTTTTTTTTTTTTTTTTTTATCAAATATGTTTGTGGGTATATCCTGCAAGTACAACAGTGTCAAATGCAAAATTATGTCCTATGAACAATAAAATAGATAATAAAGTTTAAACAGACAAACAAACCATCAAATTAATAAATAAATAACAGGGACTGTTGTTCTATTCATTTAGCTGGCAATGAAGCATTTAAATCAATTAATTGTTTCCAGTCCCAGAGTTATGGGCTTATGTTAATGATTACAGGAACAACATGAAAGGAAAGAACATAGCAACTGAACATTGCAACTGCCCTGTAACTATTTCGCTAAATGACCTTAGCTATCTAAATTTGGACATTCCATAGACTTCTATTGTTTTTATATACAACTACTTATAAATACTATAACCTAACCATACCAACACATTTTCTGCATTAAGTAGGTGCACATACACACACACACACACACAAATAATATGCACACTGTATATTCTATCCCCTATTTAAACACTACCCTCACTGAGTTATTTAAATAAATAAATATATTGTTTTTACAAATGAATACATCACCCAAATGTACCAAGTAGAGGTTTTGTTACTTCTGTGGACAAATTTGTCCCCGGGTATCACATACACTGACAGACCTACCCATTAAAAGCCTTAAAAGAATTTAATCTAACAACAATAGCGCCATCTATTGGGTACAATTCTCAATTCACCCCACTGTCACTTCCTGGTGTTCTTTTGCCATGTAGTTGCAGTACCAGAAGCCAAAGTCCAGGCCTCTATTTACTGGACCCAATAGAACATCTTATGTTTATTGCTTACATTTATAATACATACATCTACATATAGCCTTCACCCTCCATACCAATACATTTTAGCTTTAGCTAGAAATAATACAACCAATAATGTCTGTCACATTAAGAATTCATCATCATTAATTAAAAGCAATAGGTAAAAGCGCATGTTCATTACCAGAGGTAAAACTGAATGGATAAGCTGTTTGTATTGCTCACAGTAGATCTTTTCCTACCAAAATCAAATGAATGGAACATTCAGCTTAATTGTATGTAGGAATTCTAATTATATGAAAATCAAGATTATAGAAATTGTAGGATGCACGACTATAATCATGCATCTAAATTTCACTAATAAAATGTAACATCATTTTTTTACCATGGTAACATCGTTGTATTTTTTAATGTTCCTTAAAGTGCCATGGTATTAAAAAAATCCATTCCATAAGTATGTGGACACCCCTTCAGGTAACGTGTTAAGCCATTCTAGTAATTCATTTGAAAATAAACATATATAATCTACATTATAAAGAATTCTACCGTCTTGTATGAATTTGGGGAGCATCTTTTTCCATAACACACCTGGGCTGAACTCATGAACTCACTTGTCTCTCAGCTTTGCTTAAAACAACTAAACAAATTTCTCATTCGATTGAACAGCTGATACCACAGACTGCTTTGGTTACACAACAAATGAAAATTCCCAAGAAGAGGAGGTTCTCTCACAAAACAAGCAAAACAGTTAGAAAGCAGACATGATTTCCTGTAAATACATTGATATTGGTATATTGATCTGCTTCTCCAGATCAACCAACACTCACGCAGAACCTGCACCGACCAAACAGATGAGAAAGAAATGTTCCCATGAGCATCTCTGCTCGGGTGGTTACAGTGATGGCCTGATGCACTGAGCCACTCAATTCTGTTTGTATAAATCTATGCATGACAGAGCTTATCAAGACAGGACAGCTTTACACCAGAAATTTTTTACAGCTCTGTCAAAATGTTATGATAGAAGAAGAGAGCAGATTTCTAATAACTCTCCATTAAATTATGTTGAGAATGTTTTATAGCATTCATATAATTTATCTTTTTCTTTGAAATACCACAACCATCCGTGGATCTCAGAAAGGAGACCTATTGAACTATTTTAAAGAAAGCAGTGAAGGAGGCAGCATCAGATAACATTGTCCAGATGTATACCGAGATAGAGAGACACCTGTGGTGGAGAGAAAGCAGTAGACATCTTGTGGGGCCCTCACACACTGAACCTATGACTGTCCAGGGACTTGTGGCTGCGGTTGTTAAAACAGATCTAAAAACTAGGGCTGTCAAATGATTAATCACGATTAATCACATCCAAAATAAAAGTTTTGTTTACATAATATATGTGTGTATACTGTGTATATTTATTATGTATATATAAAATTCACACACATGCATGTATATATTTAAGAAGAATATGTTATGTTTATATATTAAATATATTTATATATAATATAAAATATAAGAATATAAATATATAAATGTATATACATGTAAATATTTTTCTAAATATATAATTTATGGGTGTGTATTTATATATACATAATAAATCTACCCTGTACACATACATATATTATGTAAACAAAACTTTTATTTTGGATGTGATTAATCGTGATTAATCATTTGACAGCCCTACTAAAAACAGTACCAAGCCACGCACCGCAGCAGCAGTTCAGGTGGATGCAGACATGACGAGACTAGAATAAGATGATTAGCATATGCATCCACTCGCAATGAAATCACAGTTTGTTTGAGGTCAGTCATCTTCCACCTGCACTTGACTGTGATGGCGAGGGTTGCCCCAGACGTTGCTCCAGCCTTCATTCACTGCTTTGTAAAATGATAGTTAATAATGTCATTCTGAACTGATCTTAAATCCAGATGACCACCTTAATCACTTGTGTCTGCTGTTAGGAGCCTATATGTTTATTTTTGGAGGATACACACACTGGTTTTGCGAGTGAAGACACGAGTTAGCACTGACTAGGTTCTCACCTCTATAAATGTAGCTGGTTGTTATTACAAGCATGTTTTCATCCCTGCATTTCCTCCTTTCAGCAGGAGCATGAGGCTAATCACAATAACCAGAGTCCAGGAAGCCACTATGAGGTCTTGCCTGCCACCTTCAGTCCAACAAGGAGGCTTGTAAATGCAGCCGGCCCCCCAGAAGAAACATCCACATGGCAGAATGTTTCTACAGGCGCTGTATGCTCTTCCATGAACAGAGCTGCATTATCGTTGGTCCATGAAAAGCGCTCCCTCCCAAAAACTGAACCATTTTGTGGTGACATCATTTTCCTAAATATCTGGAACTTTCTATTTTATTTCCGAAAATTCCGGATCATCCAAATGTATATTTTATTTGGCCACCAGGTCGTCCAATGCATCACATGTCCTCAGCTAAGACTATTTAATTTAGAAACTCCAAAACACACAAATGCCCAGTGAGCAAATGTTTCAGAGATGTACCAGTACACTAGAAACACCATATATCTCCCCTTGCTCACCTCTTTCCAAACAGAAATAGATTTTTTTGAATTGTTTGATAAATTTTACCCACCTTTTCCAGTGGGTCTTATTGGAGTTCCTACTGTTTTTCTGCCTGTTGGTGGCCTAGCCCCTAATCATCCACATCTCCCAGGGAGGCCATAAATTACTCAGATGAGATGGAGCTTTGTGTTCCTACTGCTGGAGTGCAGGGGCAAAATCGCAGCAGCATATTTTCACAAGACTGACCCTAAATCATTGTTTTATGACAGCAGGGAAAACTTATGCATGTTCATGGTGCTGATTTATGTTCATTTGGGTCTGGAGGATGCAAGTAATGTGAAAACAGATGGATAGAGAGATACCAAAGGGCAGACTGACCTACACGTTCTCACTGCTTCTTACACATGGCATCCATATGCTCCGATCGACATCTTCATCCGTGCTGTTTCTTTAACTTCCACTTTTGCTTGCTCTCTTTTAAATGTCTTCAGAGGGGGTGAGGGATGTCCGTGCATTTGTAATAACCAAGTCACAAAACATTGTGACACTGAAACTCCCTTCAGGAATTATCAGACAAGCAACAATAAAGGTCCATTTTACTCTCGGAAAGAATGGCACAAAAGTTACATTTTCAAAAGGTAAACATTGTACCTTCCCAGTGGGAACCTTGATATCAATTTGAAACAAATATTAGTCAAGACTTGATCAGGAAGCTGAAACATCATTTTTACCACTTCCAGTGGTAATTGGATAAAAATAGAAAGTTTATCCCACACTGAAACTGGTTTAATATATATGTAGACCAATATGTTCAAATCAGCGTCATGTCAACTTTTTGACAACATTAACATCAATTGTCCATTGGGTTATTTACCCCTGAATGGTACATATTAGTACATTAAAATAGCATTTCCCAAACCTTTTTCCTAATCAAACACACCTGATTCATCTCATCAGCTCATTACTAGAGATTCCAAAACCAGAAATGTATAAGGGAGACACCCAAATTGTTGGTGTGCCTCCAGGAACCGGGTTGGGAAACATCACTTGAAAGGCACATATTTGTATCATATAAGTGGTACATATTAGCACCTTTTGAAAGGGCACTAACCCAGTGATCTTTTTCTAGAAGTGCACTCTACATGGACAAGATCACACAAGCAAACAATGTACTACAAGGAAATGATTGGCTGTAATATAAGGTCAATTATAGTCTGTTGTGTTTTCTTATTTATTCATGTTCATTCGAGAGTACGCTGGAGAAGGAAATTTTATGTACAGGCAGACCTACAAAGGTCAACCTCCAATATAAATTTGTCGATCAAACTCAGAATTGTCAGCAACACATGTTCTTGCTGGTTGTCAATACTTTCTCAGGGGCCTGAATCCAGGCTCCTCTGAACCTTTCCGTAACGGGGCATGTATCTGTTGATGCACGGCCAGAAGAGACCACCCACAAGCCAAATCGCACAAGCCATCAGATCCTCTGGGCCAATAACACCATAAAGTGCTGAGGTCACTGGCCCCAGACCAGTACTGCAATGTTTCCCTCACCCTGTCTGCCATTCAGCCACTACTATCCTGTGCCCTTACATGACACCAGACATCAGTTGCGTTTGATGGAATGTGTACCAACACATTAATAACTCAGACTCCCCATATCACTACATACCCACACAGTCATTTCCAGCTGTCATTCAAAGGAGCACAGCAGGCAATTAAGCTATTTTAGGATATTTACAGTAAAACAGGGCTTGTTTAAACAGGCCTCATTATGAACCTGCAGGTCAAAGTGAACCGTCTGAAATGACCTTTCTCACATGGGCTTAGAATGGAATTCTGGCCACAGTAATGATGTATCTTCCAGCACAAGGTCACACACTGGCACCACTTTATATTTTAAAGCAAATCATACATTCTTGTCAGAACTAAGCACTGATACAAAGAGAATAGTTATTTAGTTAGTTAGTAAGTTAGTTATGTATTTTTTTATGTGCATCTATGGTTCCATCAAGAACACTCAACATCCAATGAAACTTTCCATTCCACTAATTATTCTTTATAGTGAAAAAAGTTTCTTTAGATTTTAAAAATTTTCTTCACAATAATAATAATAATAATTATTATTAAAGGCTCTTTTAAGAACTGTTTATTTATTTATTTATTTATTTATTTATTTATTTATTTATTTATTTATTTCAACATTTATTTAACCTTCACAAAAAAACTCATTGATTTTTTTTTTCTTTGTGCACATTTATTTTTTATTATGAACATTTCAACAGGTCCAAAAAGATAATGAAGCATTACATTCTCATATCCTTCCAGTATCTGGGATGATGTGCTTTGCTCTTTGACCTTTGATTATCTTATATATAAATGTTAAAAGCTAAAACCATCATATAGCAATCACAGCTTTGACATGCTGATATGTGATTGCTTGGATGTGTGTTTTTTTTTTTGTTTTTTTTTGGTCTTAGATGATTGTATCTTCCACATGGACTTCTGCTCTCCTAAAGATTTACTGCAGTTTAGCAGGATGTGCTCAGTGAGAGTGTGTGTGTGGTTGGCGGATACTCATGATTTCCCCTCCATTGCTCTGGAGAATCTTTAAATATTATAAAGCCAGTTTGATTGGGGCCAAGCAGTATAATGTTGGAGGAAAGCCTTATATTGGCCTAAAGACTTTGCTACGGCTCCAAAAATAAGATACTATGTTTATTTGTGTCTATACAGTACATGTGTATGTGTGTGTAAATGTGTGTTGTCCAACTGTGTTTTAATATAAACTAAATTAAACTATACATAAACACCAAAACAAAAACAAAAAAAAACAAAACTGAGAGAACAATACTAATGAAACTAATGAAATACATGAAGGTATAAAACATGTCATAAGGAACATTAAAACAATACTTAAATAGTTTAAAAAAGAAAAGAAAAGAAAAGTTCCAATGCAGTTTAAAAATATTAACAATTTTCTTTGATCATCACAAACATTTATGAATGTCTTGTTTAGTCATGTAATAAGTTCCCTGAAAATGCTAAGAGAATGTTGCGGATCTTAATATTTATAATACTTACTGTATGTCTATAGTTCTTATAGCGGCTAAATTATTCCACTTGACAATAACTGTGATGTGAAGGTAGTTTACAAATACTACGCAGTAAATTCAGCAGACACATAAATTCAAATTGTCTTTAAAGACAGAATCTCAACTGTTTCTCATAGACTCTGGCAACATACAGCTGTGATTCAGGAGAATCCATCACCAAGGTTTCTTAAAGACATATGGTTGCCTGTTATTTCAGAAAGACAGACGTTAAAGGCTGCAGAACTCCTTTGGGAGTGATCCATGCTGATCGAAACCAGCTAAATTAGAGCACAGAGAGGACTGCTAGCCTCAAAAGACTCACATGAGCTGTGTTATTTTCATACTCGTATTTTATTTATTTCTATTTTTAGTTTCATTTCATGATTCAGCATCATTTTATCAGCATTTTTGTGGATTTAGAAAATACAGATATGGTACGTTATAGTTAATATTAAAGGAATTTATCAGAATTCAACATGCATTATGTCAGATGTATTTCACTTTTGCTGAAAAGTGAATAGCCAGATTTAAGAAGTAATATATCTTAACTATGAGCCAGTCAACAGTTTGAAAGGGAATTTAAATTCTGTTTATATTCCCGACCTCTAGTGGACTTTTTTAGTAATGCATCTTAATGCGACGTGTTACCTCTTTACAAATATGAATAATAATAATAATAATAATAACTTTAGATAACTTTAATAAAAGCTTTTCTTATAAATAAATAACTTTTAAACTTTTAAATAAATCACTTCAATCACTTTTGAGTAATTATTTAATGGGAAGTACAATTATGTGTCATACTTACCTTAATTCATTGTTTCATTACAAAAGCATGCATATTCCAGCAATTGTGTAAGGTGTTTTTAATCTTATTATTAAGCATAATATTTTTCTAAATAAATAAATTGCTGCTTTAATACTCAGTTATATTATTGAATAGTTTATATACACTAATCCTGCTTGTTTGTATAAAAAAATAATAATAAAAGAGGGAAAAAAGTGCTCTTCTTTTCCTTTGTCTGAGATAATGCATTATGCTGTACATATAGGGCACTGAATTAAGTACTATGTAAATACCATAGAGACTTGTTCTCTTGAACTGTTTTGAACTGTTGCTGAGTTAAGCCAGATATATGAAGAAAGAAAAGTATGTAGTAAATAAGTAAGTAAGTAAATAAATAAATAAATAAATAAATAAAGGTTTTTAGGTATTTCTTTGATTGGACATAGTAAATACACAGGTTGTTCTGGTCCTTTATTTTATTTTTATTTTATTTTTTAATCCAGTCTGACAGTTGAATGTATATGTCTCTGTGTTTGTTAGTTCTAAATAGTAGTCTCTGAGTCAGCAAATTACAGAGAGGAAGAACAAACACTCTGCAGAAGACATACAGTCCTTCCATGGCTTTGAAGGGTTTATTATTTTATTCCAAATATATCCTGCACATTCAGTCCCAGTCCAGTCAACCTACTAAGTTCGCACACAAATGGGCTCGTTCATTTTATTTTCCCTGGCGGTCATCAAACAGCACTGTGTTGCGTCATACATCATTTTATCTTTCAACAGGGAAGTGGCAGTTAGGCCACTGCATGGGCCCCATTCAACATTTCTCGACAGATACTGGTCGCATCATGCAAAATCATTTATTTGGAGTTTTGTTGATGACCACCCATGTTTAACTGGGGCCCCAGTCCAGCTGCAGGTGATGAGTTTTCCAAACATCTGTCATTGGCAAAGTCCACTTGAGCTCAGTACAGCACTTGCAACACAAATTTTCTTTGTGTTTGTTCTTCACCTTGATTCCTGTATGACTCAGCCAATGTGATGTGCAGGTCAAAGGCAAAAGGAAATTGCAATCCCAGCTGAGGGTGAGGATATAACCTGCGAAGGTCTCCTCGTAATGTGGGAGGTGAGGAATGGAGATCTCCCTCATTCACAGAGGTGTTTCACTTTCAAAGACAATACTTTACAACAAAGAGCTTAATGGAAATGCAGAGATTCCCTGTGTGTAAAATGAAATGTTATTTTACGCCAACCAGAAGGGTAACTGATATATGAGTGCTTGTATTTTTTATCTAAAATCCCACATAATGTGTACCTGTTCACTGAAAAAAAAAAGAAAAAAAAACGGATGTAGATTTTCATTCAGAAATTGCTAATAAATTTCAAAACTAACTTCACAAAGAAATGGCAAGTAACACATGAAATTAAATTTGAAATTGCAAAGTAGAAGACTAAAGTAGTATCTATCTATCTATCTATGTCACAATGTGTGCTAACGTGGGGGGATGTAATTTGCGAGCTGTATAGCGCCATCAGCGAACAACAAACAAATAACCCCAACGGCTTTTTCATAATAGCTGGTGACTTCAACCCCGCAAACTTAAAGACAGTTTTGCCAAAGTTCTAACAACACGTGAACTTTGCAACAAAGGGAAAAAACACACTGGACTATGTTTACACAACAGAAAAGAATGCATACAAGGCTGTACCCCGCCCCCACCTCGGGTACTCTGACCACATCTCTGTTATGCTAATTCCAGCATACAGACCACTTCTGAAACTCGCCAAACTGGTTCAAAAACTCATCACAGTTTGGCCAGATGATGCTACGGCAAAACTACAGGACTGCTTTCAGTGCACAGACTGGAACATGTTGAAAGAGGCAGCCACCTACAACAACCTCACAGACCTGCAGGAGCACACTGAAACTGTGAGTGCTTATATCAAAAAGTGCATTGATGATGTTACAGTCACCAAGACCATCACCAAACGTGCAAACCAAAAGCCGTGAATGACAGCAGAGGTTCGTGGGCTGCTAAAGACCAGAGTTGAAGCATTCAGATCAGGAGATAAAGCAGCCCTCAAAACAGCAAGAGCCAATCTGTCCTGTGGCATCAAAAATGCAAAACGGTCATATGCTCAAAAAATCAACAATCAATTCACAGACAGCAGAGACACTCGGAGCCTGTGGCACACCATTCAGACCATCACAGACTACAAACCCCCGTCACAGGCCTGTGATGACGACACATCCCTCCCGGATGCACTCAACCACTTTTATTCACGGTTTGAAACGCAGAATGACACACCTGCACAAAAATTGCCCATACCTCCCAACGACCAGGTGCTCTGTCTGTCTCCAGCCAACGTGAGGAAGACCCTATCTAGGATTAACCCACGCAAGGCTGCGGGTCCTGATGACATACCTGGCCATGTACTGAAAGACTGTGCTGCACAGCTGACAGATGTCCTAACAGATATCTTCAACACCTCGCCAAACCAAAAAACCAAAAGTTCTCTCTCAAAAGTAGCTTAATAATCAGCGTAGATACGGATACATTTTCTACTTGTTCTACATGTTTGCATCTTTATCTTTTGCTGGTTTGCACGGCACACACTCACATTTATAAGTGAAGTTCACTAAACATTAAGACTCGCTTAAAGAGTTCTGCATAATGAAAATGTGCGCATTGAATGGATTCAGTCGTGTTCAAATGATCACTAAACGTTTGTCATGACATCTCTCTGCTTGCATGATAAATATTATTTTAGAAATTAATAATTATTTTTGTTTAACATGACATACTTGTTCAGTGATAACTATGAAAAAAAAGATAAAAAGTCATAACAGTCTTATCAAGTAACTGTACAACGCTG
The DNA here is from genome assembly GCF_018340385.1 of Cyprinus carpio. Lineage (NCBI taxonomy): Eukaryota > Metazoa > Chordata > Actinopteri > Cypriniformes > Cyprinidae > Cyprinus > Cyprinus carpio. The sequence continues at coordinate 19,014,704 of NC_056588.1, forward strand.
TATCCGAATGCAAATACAAATCAAAAAATTTGTGATTATTACAGATACAAATACTGGCTGTTACATGAAAATTTAAATATGTAATGTCATAATTATAAAGTTTTGCAAATTTACATATGTAATTGTTGCATAAGGCTATATATTAATAAGCATTTATTGATGAAAAAAACTAGTTAATGTGTTTTCATTTACAATAGAATGAACCACGAGTAGTCGAGTAACTCAAGTATTTTTTTAAATAAAAAAATCGACTAGTAGAAATCAGTCTTGCAACCCCTATACTCTACTACATCAGTATTTCATTATTGTAAAGGGTAAGTTTAAGGCTTCCTAGGTGTAGACGTAAATAAAACACAATCTAATAGATATAAAATTAAATTAGAAACATCTAAACTTTTCTGAACGCAGCAAGTGCGCCGCTGGTCATGCACATCATTTCCTGTAACAAAATTGAAAGCTTAGCCAAGATGGAGAAACAGCTCATCATAGATGTACAAGGATAGCCATTTTTAAAATGAATTTATTAGCAAGGGATTTTTAGTGCTAGAAATCCATTTATCCTTTGCCGAAACTTCACGGAGAGCAGGTCATGGTTGCTTAGCAACGGCAATCGCCGCTGGATCGCAAGCATAGAGCGCAGGCTACAGAGTGCTTTGGAAAAAAAGGAGAAAGTGGCGCGTCTAGCGTTTTCCACACGTTTTCAGTCGCGACATGCAAATGTGGTTTTGTTTTGAAGGAGAATTTTTTTTTTTTTTTTTTTGCTGGACTTGGTCGAGACCAACGAGAACATTTGGCGAGTCCAATGACCAAGTCTGAGACAAGTCTGAGTGCAAACACCAATGAGTCCGAGACGATAGAAAAATGTTCGGACTCGAGTACTACAACCCTAGTCTGTGATCACTTCAAATGGATGTTGGGCACCCTCCAACCAATGCTGGCACTCTTCCAAGGCGAGCTTGATGGCCAGCAACTCCTGATTCCCCACGTCATAGTTCTGCTCCACTGTGGATAGTTTCCATGAGAAATACGCGCATGGATTGAGTACTGGGGGTTCACCCTTTCATTGGGACAGAACAGTGGCCACTCCCAGGGTCGCCACATCCACCTCGACCATGAAGCGAAGATTGGGGTCTGGGTGTGAAAGAGCTGGGGAAATACAGAAGGCGAATTTGAGCTGGAGGAAGGCCTGGTGTGCCTCTGGGGTCCAGGTGAGGGTTTGGTCTTCCGATGGAGGAGAGAGGTGAGTGGTGCCGCCTACTGGCTGTAGTGGGCGATAAAGTGGCAATAGAAATTTGAACCCCAGGAACCTCTGCATCTCCTTGATTGTGGTGGGTTGTGGCCAGCTCCGAACCGCATCAACCTTCCTCTGGTCCATCCTGCAGGGATGACGATGTAGCCCAGGAAGTGGATGGTGGATTTGTGGAATTCACATTTATCGGCTTTTAAATGCAGGTGGTGTTGGCAGAGGCGTTGGAGTACCCGGGTGACATAGCCGCAGTGTTCTTCTAGATTTGGTGAGTATATGAGTATATCATCTATGTAGATGAGGACGAACTGGTTAAGCATGTCTCTGAAGATCTCATTCATAAAGTTTTGGAAGATGAAAGGTGAGTTGGAAAGCCCATAGGGCATCACCCGATACTCATAGTGCCTGTGGGCGTCACAAAAGCGGTCTTCCATTCGTCACCCCTGCAGATGTGGATGAGAGGTTGTAGGCGCTCCTTAGATCAAGCTTGCTGAAGATGCGGACTCCACGGAGCTCTTCCAGGGCGGCTGGAACCACAGGAAGGGGATCTTTACCGTCTGGTTGTTGAGTGCACTGTAATCGATGCAGTCCCCCATCTGTTTTGGCCACGAAGAAGCAGCTCAACGCTGCAGGTGGGGCGGATGGGTGGATGGGCGGATGAACCCCTGTTGTAAGGCTTCTTGAAAGCACTCCTCCATAGCAGCTCTCTCCAGGATCGATAGTGGGTAGACGTGTCCTTTGGGTTGTTTGGCCCCAGGCAGCAGGTCAGTGGTGCAGTCTCATGGCCAGTGAGGTGGAAGGTGAGTGGCTGTGACCTTGCTGAACACGTCCTGGAACACCTGATACTCTGGAGGAGTAGGAGTGACATGCGGTGAGTCTGGACTTTTCACGGAGGTGGAACAGATGGAGAGGTTGGTTTGGACGGAGATCAGGACAGGCAGATCCCTAAAACATTCTTGCTCACACTCCACACTCCACTTGAGAATTTCACCTCCCAGGACGATGTCCCAAGGCTGCACGAGGATATGTCCACTTGAGAATTTCACCTCCCAGAGCACCCAGTGACTGGAAAGATCTGATTGGTTATGCTAAACAGTCCAGGCATGCAAGACAGTGGTGATATACTAACCGCTGGGCGTGGTGGTACGGGGCAGGTGTGGAGCTTTCATTGGATCCACAGACAGAGGCATGGGTGCAGGATGGAGGATGATGGTAATTATCCAGATCATGGGCTCATGCTGAGCCTGCAGCAGGATTTTGACTGGAAAGGATAGGTGTTTTGCTTTCGGAGGAAGCATTACCAAGTGCATGTCTATGAGGGATGGGGTTCATACCTCAGGAAGGATTTGGAGCAGTAGCACCGCCGAGTGTGGCTGCTGCCTGGTTGTGGGTGTTGGTGGTGGAAGGGTTTAGTAGTGGATTGTTGTATTCGTTTGTTGTTAGTTGGAGATTGTCGTAATTTGGTAATGTTCATCACGAGAGCAGAGCAGCCTAGTTCTGGCTGCAACAAAGCTATCCGCGAGTGATCATGGGCTCCACCATGCTGGAGGTGAGAGGCTGAGATGATGAAAGGCAGCTGCAGCAGGTATGTTGCAATTTCCATATGGCAGGCACCCGCTTAGGTGCCTCACCAGAGAAGTGAGCAGCCTTTCGGAGGAAGCTTCGACGGGAACCAACAGTTTTCTCGTAGAGCTCAGGTGAGGATGCTGATCCATAAGAGATCTGTGAGGAACTTTTGGGGGCTGGTCTTCTGTCACAACTGGTCAAGGAGGCAAACAGGCAGATTCAAGCAAGCAGGTAAATTTATTAAGACAACTGAGGATTAGATTATGATGTGGTGTAGTAGAATTGAGGTGATCAACGGAAGCAAAGAAAACTCAGCGGAAGAGCCGAAACTTCTTGTCCTTCAGTAGATAGCCTAGGATTCCAGGATTGCTGCTGACATGTTGGCAAGGATGCGGAAGCAAAGCATGTACTCGTGGATTGTTAAATCCGCTTGCCGCAGTTGGAAAAGCTCATCATTCACTGTGATCTCCATAGTCGACAGGCTGAATACCTCACGGATGTGTTTAACAAAGCTATCCAGCGAGTGAATCCAAGGGCTCTGCGAATTCCACAAGATTTCAGCCCACTGCAAGGCTCTTCTGGACAGCAACGAGATGATGAACGTCACCTTCACCTGTTCGGTCACAAACAGATGGGGTTGCAATTTGAAATAGAGGGAACATTGCAACAAAAACCCGCTGCAGGAGGCTGCCTCACCAGAGAAGCTCACTGGCCGGACTGGTGGTGTGGTGGTGACGGTCGACGGGAGGTGTGACTCAAGTAGGGTGTGACGTAGATCGGCAAAGAGCTCAGGTGAGGATGTGCTCCGAGGATCCATAAGAGTATCTGTTGAGTGTTACTTTTGGGGGCTGGTCTTCTGTCATTTTGCTCACTGGTCAAAAGGAGTAAAAACACGGCTTCCACATTCAAGCAAACAGGTAAATTATTAGTTAATAAATAAGGAGAAGCTAGAAATATGACATGCTGTACTTGGAGAACTTACAAACTGTAAGGTTAGAATAGGGAAAGCAAAGACTACAACAGTCTTATCTGAGCTAAAAGTAAGGTTGTCCTTCAGTAGGTATGGGTAGGATTGGGGACTGTTCCAGGATTGAGGAATAAGGCTGACATGTAGGCAATGGATTCCCGCGACTAATAAGCAAAGTTTGTAACCTAAAATGAGACCACATGCTAACAAGTGACTCTTCAGTATGTGATTGTGTCTTTTGCACATGACCTAATGAGTAACACTCTACTCTTCAGTATGTAATTAAACCGGACATCTATTTCCTTGAAATATTATAATAATCAAATTGACCCTTGTACACTGTTAACATTCAACCAACCCTTAAACCTACCCGTTCCACCAATTCTGTCCCTAACCATACCCGCATCACACCTCAATAGCAGCAAATGTGTTGTGCATTAACACAAGCTTTCAACCCTTAAAGGGGCGATGATCCTGGAGGATACAAACATTTGAGAAGCTGTGGGGAGAAGCAATAAAAGTGTATGTCTCATTGGTTTCATCTTGAAAGGGTTTTTGTTGTGAATATTTAGATGAGGTGTCTTTTGTTTCTCCAATCTTTGTTCAGCTCACGGGCAGCATTTAAAACTGCACAGCCGTTTGCAGTGGGAAATCTACTCACCCTCCGATAAAAGTTGGTCTAGATCACATATTTACACGTTGGAGGGGACTTACCTGGTTAAAAAGCTGTTGTTCAGCATTAGCTTATTAGGAAATTGAAATTTTATAAATTAAATGCTTATATTTTTTGTAATCTATCTCTAAATGTTTGTACCTCAGGGGATATGTCACCCTTTTAGAGGTAAAAATCAAGATTTAAAACATACATATAGACTGTGTGACTTTGTGGCTTGTAATCTTGAAATAAACACATATCGTTTGAAAGGTCTGACAGTCAAGATTCCATATTTGGTGACTGTGATGGAAAATTGTATTAAAAAAATTCAGTAGAGTTTGGGTGTAAACCAGAGGTTATTTTTGGTATAGTGCCCAAAACAAAATCTAACAGGAACCACAATTTTTGTGATATCAACTTCAAATTTGGAGCATAAATTGGTTAGACGCATGGCTTTGATTTTATAGCAATTTTCGTGTACAGCGTATTTTTATAAAATATTTATTTTATTTAAAAATAAAAACGATTAGTATACTACATTATCTTTACTGTAAACTTAAACTTTCAAACTTTTTTATACTGTGTTTTAAAATACTTTCACTTCAGCAATAATCTGCTATGTGTGTTCTCTAAAAAAGAGACCAAGCTTAGGTCTGTACTCCAAAGCATTCAGGAATTACAACCATGCTGTAAGAAGCATTGATAAACAAGTGTTCTGTTTCCAGTAAATTTATACCCCCAAAGGAGCAACATATCCTGGGGGATACAAACATTAAACTCAAATATAAGAGTCAAGTTTTGAAAAAAATTAAATTGTATTATTTGAGTCCCAATAAGATGGAAAATAGCATTAAATTAGTTTTCTGATGTCTCTTTATGGGTTTGCCCTTTTTAGGGTTAATCATTTTAGAACATCTGTTAAAATCATTTCTAGATTTTTAATAAGTGCTTGATCATATGGAATTGAAAGTTTAATGACATTTGTAAGTATTTTAACTTACATGAATGATTTGTGATAATGATTTGTTAAACATTATATAATGTTTAATGTTTATTAGCAAACATTAACAAGCACAATATCTCACTTTCTAACTTTTTAAATATATATTAGCTAATGATCCATTAAGCATTATATAATGTTTTTTTAATGATTTATTAAAGAAAGTTATTATAAATTATTATCAAAAACACCAATAATAACAATAATAATAATAATAATTATTATTATTATTATTATTATTATTATTATTATTATTATTATATGCTGACTTACCACTTAAGAAACATTTCTTTTTATTATCAAAGTTGAACATTTGGTGGACATTGTAATACACTACCATTAAAAAGTTTTGTTTGAGTAAGATTTAAGAAAGAAAGAAAGAAAGAAAGAAAGACAATTTATTCAACAAGTATTAATTAAATTGATCAAAAGTGACAGTAAAGACCTTTATAATATTACAAAAATATTTATATTTCAAATAAATGCTCTTTCAGACCTTTTATTCATGAATGAATGAATGAATCAATGAATCAATTAATCAATCAATTAGTTTCCAGAAAAATAAATGTTAAGGAAAACATTTCCAACATTAATAATAACCATTATTAATAATTAAGCATTAAGTAAGTAATTATTATTATTATTATTATTATTAATAATAATAATAATGAACTAGCAAGTGTCAAACTTATAAAGTCACATATTTTGACATGCATTTCACAATATATAGTTATACACAAAATATACATGTTGTACTGCCATCTGCTGGACAAGGCATGTTTTGTTTTGTTTTTCAATCCAGGCACAAAATAGATGCATTAGACCGTTTCCTGGATCTCCTGTCTCATATCTGTTCTGTTAAGAAGGCTAATAGAGGTGGAGAGGTGATATCACGAGTCGAGATCAGAACCCTCTCCACATTGCTTCAAATGCTGACCTCATCTCACAGCACCAAGACCCTGCTTTCTCATTCTGCCTGTGACCATGAGGTCAGACGGACAGAGCTCAGTACACGCACGCATGAATTTTTCACTGCTATATTTTCTCTGGGTAAATAATCAGCGTGAGTACACCCAACAGCAGATGGCAGCTTATAGATTCTGAATTGAAAATAAATAGAAGAGCTAAGGAAATAGTGCCTCACTACACCAGCTGTCCTCACCTGAACGTCTTTACAGAGCACACATCTGTAACTCATATGTCAATTAATGAAGGTTTATGGAGCTGCAGTTTTGGAGATGCTCTGACCCAGTCATCTAGCCATCACAAGTGCCTTGATGAAGAGATAATCAACAGTGTTGGGGAAAGTTACTTTTAACAGTAATGTAATGCAATATTGCGTTACTCTCTAAAAATGTAACTAATTCCATTACTGAGATTTTTTTTTTTTTTTTTTTTTTTTTTTTTTTGATGAGATGAGTAAATGTGTGTTTACATTTATTCTAGAACTACAGTAAACATTATGTTTACACACCGCACACAATGCCTCTGCACTTACTCCTGATTTCTCTCAACATGGGAACAGAACAACTGTCAGTCAATACATGGGAAAATAAAGTAACTGGCGTTACTTATTTGAAAAAGTAACTCAGATATTTTCTTGCAAATTAAAAAATGAATGTGTTGCTTTACTAGTTACTTGAAAAAAGTAATTTGATTATGTAACTTGCGTTACTTGTAATGCGTTACTACCCCCAACACTGATAATCATTGTTATTCAATTCACCTGTCAGTGGTCATAATGTTATGCCTGATTGGTGTGTATATATACAGTATATTAAAATGATACCTTGTGCCCTCCATCACCCAGGAGCTAAGAGGTAGAGAGAAACCATTTAAACATACATTTGCACAGCAAAAATAAATAAATAAATTATATATATATATACACACACACACACACACACACAGGTAAAGTAAACATCAGATGTTTTGCCAAAAGCTGCAACTGTAGGAACTACACGAACTATTGTGATGTAGATCTTCTTCCGATACGGTATTCCTTGGAGCATCCACATTTTTTGGAACCCTTCCACATCGTCAGCAGGGATCTCAGGGTCTCAGGTGCTGCGTCCCTTAACCTGAACACCTCGCCTGAGTGGGGGAGTGAAGACTGACTAGCCTTCACCTTCAGAAGGGTTCCAACTGTGGGCTCTATTCAACAACAGCCATCTTGAGCTGGACTCGGCTGCTGCAGCAATATCCCTGGTGGCTTTCTTCAGCTGTTTATACTCAAGGCCCACCCTCTGGGGGAAGTAGCACACCGATTTTGCTGGGAAACCGTGGCAGCCGACTTCAATAGGGTAGCTTGTTGCATGCCATCCCTTTACAACAGCTTCATCGACCAGGTACTGGTACTTACCTTTTTTTGGTAGGACGTGGCTAACCTCTCTTCCCAGGGCAGCGTGAGCTCAGCAACTATGATGGTTTTCGTGCTCCTGGATAGCAGGACCATATCTGGTTGGAGGGAGGTCACTACCACGTCCTGTGGGAAGACAAGCTTCCTCTTCAGGTTCACTCTCAACTCCAAGTTGGAGGCTCGTTGCAAGGAAGAAGTTGGGTTCTTGGCCACTGTGCCGGTCTTATGAGCCTTGTCTCCCTCCCTCACAAAGTTTATGGCTTTGGGCGGATGGGCCTGCTTGTTATTGGCTTTGACTTGCTGCTGTTCCAGCCATTTGCCGTTTTCCGTGAGGACTTTCTTGTGCCTCCATCTGTACCGCCCTTCTGCCAATGTCTTTGGACAATCAGTCAGGATGTGGCTCAGTGTACAGTAGACTGCTCCACATTGGTTGCATGATGGGTCTTCCTCTCCGCCCCAGATCTTTGTTTCTAGGTGTTGGCAACAGATCAGTCACCGAGCGCAGGAAAAAGCTCAACCACCCTTAGTCGATCTGCCACAGTTCCTTACACGACAGTGGTTGCTCCTGTGCCTGGTCCCACTACGTCCATCGACCCTGAGAGGCAAGTCCAATTGCTTTCACCTGACACTCCTCCTCTGCTGCCTCACAGACTCTTTACACCACAAGGCCTCTTCTGGCTCTGGCATCAGCCCTGCTCCACTTCTTCTCACTGTAGTGTCCAAGGTCCAGGCGTCCCTGGCATATCACGCCAACGATTTCCTGGTGTTTCCAGTGGGATTCTGCTTCCATCATGTCTTGCTGGGGCTTTCACTTTCTACTGCATTTGATGGTCTTGCTTGCGTGTCTTACTTTCCCATCTTCAGATGAGAGGAGTGTACTGACTGCCCTTGCCTTGGCAGCTTTAAACTCCTCGACCGGGATATGAAATCATATTGAAAGCACCAGACTTTGAACCTCCCAAGCAGTTGGGTGTGCTCGATTGCCTTGAGCCAGGTGTTCAGCTGGGCCTTGATATTAGTGAGATTGCCGCTGTCCTTTAGGGAGCTGTCATACTGCTTTCCAAGGCATCGGATCCTTTGATCTTGGATTGTTGGGACCTTGGAGCCTTGGATGTTGAAGATGTTTCCTGTTAGCTTCCCTTTCAAGATACTGAGGCTCCTTGACTTTTCCGGTTTAAACTCCAGGCGTGACCATGTTGTCATCTTTTCCAGTTCGCTCAAGATCCACTGTGTCCCCTGGATAGATGGAGTCATTACCGTTATATTGTGCATGAAAGCTCGACAAGCGGGGTGTCTCATGCCGTCGACTGCTTTCGGGCCTCTGCACTGCATTCCCCCTGTCTTTAGCAACAGATTCATAGCGGCTATGAACACGGCCATGGAAATTGTGCATCCTGCCATAATGCCCTTTTCGAGCCTTTGCCATTTGGTGGTGATGTTTTCCACGGTAAAACCTCAACTGCAGGGCATCCATGTGTGCCATTACAAGCTCAACTACCTCTGATGGAACTCAGTAGTGATCCAATGCCTTTCGGATCAGCTGGGGTGGGACGCTTGGGTAGGCTTTGGCGAGGTCCAGCCAAACAACAGAGAGTGTGTTGTTGTTACTCTTGGCTTCGTAAATGAGCTGGCGTATGCTCCAGGCAGCCAGAATATCCTGGTACTCCTCCTTTTTGGACACTGGGATCAATGAACTCATTGGCAAGCAGGTACGCTGTTAGCCTTTTGGCGATGATGGACCAGAAGATTTTCCCCTTTACGTCCAGCAGGGAAGTCTCCCGGAACTGGTCGAGTCTTGTGGAATTGAGCTCTTTTGCCACAAAGTAGCCCTCAGTGAGAGTCTAGAGCCTGGGTTACAGCTTCTACTTCCACAGTGTCCGTAGAAGCTTTGAGAGTCTCTTGAGCAGCAGTGGGCAGCATTTATAGATTTTATAGGTGGTGACTGATGGTCCTGGGGCTAATCCCACCCATGCTTTTGTCACCACTGCCCTCACTTCATCCATGGTGAAGTCTGCCATGTTAAAAGGGATGTGTGGTGTAAGAATCTGCAATTGGAAAGGACATTCACCCAAAGGAAAACCTATGGAGGAGTCTCCGTGTGCGGCTGCCACACTATTTTCTATTTCCTCCTTTGCACATAACAGGGTCCCACCCTTGGGCTTTCCTAATAGGTCCGCTGTGAATTGGAAAGGGTTGTTAAAAAAGGCTTTCCTCTTCCAGAACTTCTCCCTCTGTTTCTCCTGTATGATCTCAGCTCTCCGAAGCTGGATTAGCCTTTTCCGCATCTCTGTGCTGATCTCATCCAGGGCCACTCTTTCCTCGTCACTTGCTTCCTGCCACCTTCTCTTGAATGTCTTTAATACTTCTCGCAGCTCCTTAATCTGCCACTGTCTCCTGCTAGGTCCTGCTGGTGGCCTGGAAGTCTTGCCTTCTTTCGCACCGAAGGTGTCGTGGCACGCCTGGTAACACAACTTCAACCATGATCTTGATCTTCTTGGCTGCATCTCCTTTCAGAGTGTTTTCCAGGATGTAATTTAGATCATTATTCAGCTGGGCCTATCTGTAGTTGTTTCTGGAATACACCCCTGGATCTTTGGTTTCATCAGTAAATATTGACAAATAATGAAAACATTTCCTCTTTACATAATCTTGCACCAAATATCCAATATTATCTACATTATTCTCAGTCCATTCTCTCTTTTGCTCTGTAAGTTGCAAGTCTACATTGGGAGCTGGCTTTATCCATTGAGGGACATTACACCATACAATATTGGATCCACTGCTGCACTTCCTTTTCCAGACTTCAAAATAAAATGTGAGGTAAGAAATGTAAACGCTCCTGTAAAACAAATAAAAATACAATTTCCACATTAAGTATTGGGCGAGAATCATTAGTTAACCAAAACAAACAAATAAAAAGTTCTTTACTAACATTTGGCTCAAATTTAGAAATAAAGTCCTTTTTGTGAAAGCCTTTCTTTAGTATTCCATGGCAACACCGCCCTCTATGGCTGGAGGAAAAGGTGTCAGTGTCTGCCCACTTCAGTGATTAGGGGATTTAATGGTCATTTACACTTCCACCAAATCATGAGTGATTTGTATTATGTTAAGGAATATAAATTACAAATGATTTTCAAATAAAAAATTACTTTTAACTAAGAAACGGATGAAAAATGTCCATACTATTATGAATGGATACTAGAATTTAAGTAATATGATGAAAAGGATACACTTGGTTGCTCCCGTAAACAGCTAGAGGGTCTCTAGCAACAGGATCAGCTTCTGGATTGGGCATTCAATGACAGACAGCTTGTTGAGGCTACGACCATCCTTTTCCAGATTCTGGTCACCAAGGCATACCTTGACTCTTCTCATAAGCCCGTCTTTATCTGTAGTAGTCTCTAAGAACACTGTCAGATGATCTCCTTGAGAGCCTTTTTCAGCTCATTCTTGGCTCCTACAAAGCTGGTGCCTTGGTCACATTTGATTTGGCGCACTGCTCCCCGTAATGCAACGAAAGAGCGCAGGCCATTGAAGTGTAGGCTGAACCTTTTATGTTCCTTCCGACCCTGTTTAGTGACAAAGGGACCAAAGCAGTCCATAACACAGTATGTGAATGGTGGGGATGGATTGGTATGTTCTGAAGGGGGGTTGGACATTCTTTGTTCTTCTGTGGGTTTTCATGGGATGCTACTGCTCTGCTCGTTCCTGGAATCCAGTAGCCTTGTGATCTGATCTCATTAATTGTGAGGACCTTTCTTGGTGCTTGACATTCTCATGACATTGAGAGATGATCAGTATTGGTATGTAGTGATCTTTAGGAATGATCATTGGGTGTTTGACTGAACTGGGTAGGGGCACATCACAAAGCCTTCTTCCCACCTTGAGTACTCTTTCTAGATTTACTAAGGCATCAAGATGATACAGCTTGCTGCTAGGTGACAGCTGGGCCCCATTGCTAAATAACTTGATATCCTCTGGATATGTGTTTCTTTATAAGTCCTTAATAATTATGTGTTTAGCATCTTCTCGCTCAGCTACCGTACTATGACTGCTGGACCTATCCCCTTTGGCTCGGCAAACCAGACGAGCCACAGCCTGGACAGCTCCAGACTATGAAGACAGCTTTGACAAGTGGTCTGAAAGGCTGACTTCTGTTGTTTCTGCACTCAGTGTCTGAGCCTGTCTCACTTCAGGATCTGCAATCGTTAGTGCTGTGTCAATATCTGCAACAGGAGGCATATCCTTCTTCCATAAAAATCTTGACCCTGTCAACCAATTGGATGTAAGAATCTCACCGGCATTTAACCTGTTAACCTGCAACCTGTTCTTAACTCCCCTTGTTTGCACTTGTCAATATTTACGAATAGATTAAATGAAATGGGACAAATTTAATCTTGACAAACTATATATCATTATAAAGACCTAAGCCTCAAGCATCGATGATAGATCGCTATTTTTCCATGGAAAGCTTATAAAGAATATATTTGCTAAATTTGTGTAAGCAGTACACATCAAAACATGAAGAATGTAACATTTGCAGATGAAAAACATACATGTGACGTGTCAGTTATGCACTCAGTGCTGCGGTGACGTCACCGTATGGGAACACCTGTCGGTGTGACGAATGTCTGAAGCCCTATACCATCCCGCCAATTTTATTGGCCAAATGGCGCTTGGCACCGCCTTACGCATGCGAACGCATAGTATACCTGAGTGCCACGCGCTATTTCGCTCAGATTTCATGAACTGAAGAAAATGCTATCAAGGTACGGAACGGCCGGGACCGCAGCATATCGTTCCCTATTCAGGGAACCGTGGTTACATACGTAACCGAGATGTTCCCTTTCATAGGTCACTTCGATGCTGCGGTGACGTCACCGTATGGGAACCCTTTACCATAATGCCTGAGGTACCTGATAGTTGGGATCCAAGGAAAGCATCTGCTCAAGCGGATAGAACCCGGGAGCCAGGAGCCATCCTCACATCAAGACTGTAAAACTTGAAAAAGTGCCGGAGAGGACCATCCTGCCGCAGCACAGACATCATATATAGAAGATCCACTGAGAAATGATTTCGATGAAACCACTGCTCTCGTGGAATGAGCTCTAATTCCAAAGGGCGAAGCGAGTCCGTGTGCCTCATAGGCTAAAGATATAGTCTCCACCAACCAATGGGACATGCGCTGCTTTGTGACAGCATGGCCTCTATTTTGTGTCCTAACAGACAACAGCTGGTCAGACTCACGCCATGGAGCTGTTCGATCAACATAAGTCTTCAGCGATCTGACAGGGCAAAGACTCAGATCTCCTAGCCCCGCCTCAGCAGGGAGTAAAGCTTCCAAGACCACTTGTTAAAAGTGAAAGGGGTTCGAGGCGACCTTAGGGACATAATTAGGCCTCGGTCGCAGCAGTACTTTCACAAACCCTGGTGAAAAGTCCATGCACGAGGGCGAAACAGAAGAGCCTGCAAATCCCCAACTCTCATGAGGGAGGATAAAGCCACAAGAAGAACTGTCTTTAAAGTAGGATTATTATTATTATTTTTTTTTTATAATTTCCAAGGGCTCAAACGGATGTTCTGATAGACCTTGCAACACAATGAATAAATTCCATGAAGGAACTCGTGCAGGGCAGGAAAGGCCTTAGTCGTCGCAAACCCCGTATAAGCAAGAGACCAGCGGATGATGGCCCACTGAATTACCATCTATATATACGTGGTTAGCTGAAATGGCTGCCATGTAAACTTAAAGATTTGCTGGTGTTACTTCATCAGAAAAACAGTGTTGAAGAAACCCCAGTACTGAAGCCACGGGGCAGTAAACTGGATCTAAATTATGAATTCCACATCAGACAGTAAACAGTTTCCATTTGAAAGCATAAAGCGTCTCGTAGAAACTGCCCTAGAATTCATTATAGTCTCGGTGGTTCCAACTGAAAAACCGGGACATATTAACTCACTCCGCTCAGAGGCCACACCAACAGCTTCCATAGATCTGGCCTTGGGTTCCAAGTCATCCCTCGTGCTTGCGATAGTAAGTCCTGTCTGAGGGAAATCTCCCACGGAGAGCCCGCTACAGATTGACCAGATCCGCAAACCACGGATGTGTGGCTCCACACTGTCCAGCCAAATTCTGGATAGCACTGCTGGAATTAGTCGAATTGGAGGAAAAGCATAAGCTGGTCCTGGGCCAATCGTGAGCTAACGCATCCATGCCTAGGGGCGATGGAGGGCATAGGGAGAACCATAGCGGGCAATGCGTAGTCGTGCTCGACATGAATAAGTCCACTTTCGCTTCTCCAAATACTTGCCATATAAGGCTACCGTTTGGGGGTGCAACCTCCATTCCCCTTGCTCCAGGCTCTGTCTGGAGAACAAATCCGTTCCGAAGTTTAAGTGCCCAGGGGCATGAACCACTCGGATCGACAAATCTGTTCTGAGACTAAGAAGAATTATCCTCGCCAGCCTGCACAGGGGGTGAGAGCGTAAATCTCCTTGCTGATTCAGATACGACACAACCGCCATGTTGTCTGACCTGAGTAGTACATGACGGCCGATCAGCAGATTCAAGAAATACTGGAGAGCTATAAAACTGCCAGCAATTCCAACCTGTTTATATGCCAGTCGCGTTGTGTCGCCGTCCATGCTCCGTGAGCTGGGCGTCCTTGACAAACAGTTCCCCAACTGGTCAAAGACACGTCCATCATGCCAGTCTCGCGGGAAGCACGAATCCCCAGGTGAACTCCAGTTTGAAGGAATTTAGCTGACATCCATGGTTTTATCGACATAACACACCTCCGTGTCACCGAAATCGTACAATGCGGAAAACAACAGGGTGAAATGTTTTGGCTTTTCGTCCACCACTGAAAATGGGTGCATGTGAAGCAAGCCCAGACAGATTACAGGGGATGCTGCTATCATTAGACCCAAAAGTCTGAGGCACAAACTCACCGTCACTGCGCGACCTGCTATGAAATGGCGCAGGCATAACGTGAGAGACTGATCGCGCGGGAGAGATAGTCTTGTTGTCATCACGCGAGAGTCCAAGTCTATTTCCAGAAGGTTATCCGCTGAGAGGGAATTAAAAACACACTTCTGGAAATTTGTGCATAAGCCCAGGCTGTTTAGATGATTCAGCACAAGATCCCGATGGGAGTGTGCTTGAGTCTGCGATTGTGCTAATACCAGCCAATCATCCAGGTAATTCAATACGCGAACGCCCTGGAGCCACAATGGGGCCAGAACTACGTCCATGCATTTTGAAAATACTCGATGAGCCAAGGCTAAGCCGAAGGGAAGAACACAGTACTGATATGCTTTGCCCTCTAAAGCGAATCTGAGGAACTTCCTGTGTCTCTTGATGATCTGAATATGAAAATATGCATCCTTCAGATCGATCGTGACAAACCAACTCTTTGGTTGAATCTGAGACAGAATAGACTTTACCGTTAACATCTTGATTTCTTTGCTCATCCTGAGTGCAAGATTCAAACAGCGTAAATCACCACTTTTTTTTTTTTTTTTTTTTACACAAAAATAGCGGCTGTAAAACCTGACTCCGTCTGAGAGAGGTGTACTTTTATAGCCCTTATTCCCAGCAGAGATGCCCCTGCCGCAGCACCACGATTTCCTTTGGTTTAACAACCATGGGAAGATTTCCGTGGCAAAAAGACATGCCTTTCTGAACAGAATGGTGTATCCATGACGAATTGTGCGTAACACCCATAGTGAAAATGCCAGGCAAGCGCTACCCTGCGGCTTGGAAAAACGTAGTGGTTTCCAAGCCTCCGCCTGCAGAGTTCCCACATGCATTAATGTCCGAGCACGGAAAGCTCACAGCGTCCGTAAGCAAGGAAAGAGCATGTGTCAAAGTCACTACGTTTCATTGTGTCTAATCCTGAAGCGTATCCACGGCAGGATTAAATCCAACAAAATGAACATCAGGCCACGCCGTTAGCGTGCTTACGGCAGCTGTGTGGGCCGTCATAAACGGGCCGTCTTAGTCAGCCTCCTGTGCCGTCCCTCAAACTCTGAAGGCTGGATTGTGCAGAGTGTCCGAGGGGGCGCTCAAGTGATAGCTCGATCCAAAGATGCTCGAGTTGTCTTTGCTGCGAGACAGTCAATGTTAGAGCGTGGGGACTGCAGTGAGAGGGTTGGATGTGCTTTAGTGGTCCAACAGCGCTCTCCGGTGGAGGGCACAGTCCCTGACGAACAGGAAGGGAAGTGCATGCGTCAAAGTCGCTGCGTTTCGTTGTGTATAATCCTGAAGCGTATCCACGGCAGGATTTAATCCAACAAGATAAACATCGGGCCCCGCCGCTAGCGAGAAGGCGGCAGCTGTGTGAGCCGTCATAAACATGCTGTCTTTGTCAGCCTCTTGTGCCGTGCCTCAAACTCTGAAGGCTGGATTGTGCAGAGTGTCTGAGGGGGCGCTCAAGTGATAGCTCGATGCAATGATGCTCGAGGTGCCTTTGCTGCGAGACAGTCAATGTTAGAGCGTGGGGACTGCAGTGAGAGGGTTGGATGTGCATTAGCAGTCCAACAGCACTCTCTAGTGGAGGGCACAGTCCCTGACGAACAGCAGAAGTATCAGGAACTGCTGTAAGGGGATTGAGGACAAGAGGCTTTTGCCGTCCAACTCAGGTTTTCTGTAATGTCGGCGAGATTAGCCAAGGTGGCACTCGACCGTTAACATCCCCATCATAGAACGGTTCACTGCTTGGGCAGTATGTTTGGTAGCACTTAGCGCCAAATCTGTTGCCCCCCGCAGCTTTTTCATAGCCTCCATTGTGATATCTTTCTTGTTAGAACCGCCATCAAGTGAAGTAAATTTGCCGAGATTAGACGCAACTCGACACGCCTTCGAGAGGGGGCGAGACTTAGGCCGCGGCCGAGTTCAGCGCGATACGTTCGGCTAGAGAGTTCGTCCACCGGCGGCATCGCTGTATAACCGCGGTCCGCCATGTCAGCAATGGTGGCGAAACCCGCGGCGTTCGTGACGCGCGCTGATTAAGGCTGCTTCCAGAACCTCGAAACCTCTTGGTGGAGGTCCGTGAAGAAGTGTAGCGGCTCACGGGGGGGCGGGGGGGTAGTTTATCCACCACGCGGGTAACCACATTCAACAGCTCACTGAGGAAGGGGAGGTGTGTTTCTCCTGTCGGCTCAGAGGGAGAGAAACGCATGTGCCGGCCAGAGCGTACTCGAAGCCGCGGTGGACAAACATAGTTTGTAAAAGCAAATCTGCTGATTTAACACACTCGAGTGGGGGAGAGCGAGCAAAATGGAAAAAACTCCAGCGCATCACTGGCCTCATAGTCCAAGCCGCACACATCGCCCCAAACCACCGCCTCGTGCGGCGCCTCGGCGACCGCAGAAGCGTAACGGCGGGGGGTAGACGCGAGGCTACCTAGAGAAAATACACTCCCGAGAGCAGTACTGTAGCCGCATGCTATCACAGAGAGAACATGTAGAGTGGCTGCTAAACGAACCTCTCATGAGTGCCTCCCTGTCATAAACCCGTTATACGGCTCTTACCTTTTGTTGACTCATCGCGTCCTCGAAGAGGAGTTGAACACTGCTCGAAGAAAAAAAACGCTGAGAACGCGAGATGGTTTCCTTAGGGCACAGATGATTCGCTTTCCTGAAGGAAATGAAATCTGAGCGAAATAGCGCGCGGCACTCAGGTATACTATGCGTACTCATGCGTAAGGCGGTGCCAAGCACTATTTGGCCAATAAAATTGGCGGGATGGTATAGGGCTTCAGACATTCGTCACACCGAAAGGTGTTCCCATATGGTGACGTCACCGCAGCATTAAAGTGACCTATGAAAGGGAACGCAGTACATACCAGATTCGTCGTAATAATGAGTCATAAACACATCCACAGCTGTAAATCCCGGTTTAGTTAGAAAGGTAAGGGTCCACTGAACGAAATCTCATGGAGCACGTTTAGTACAGCGAAGCAATAACGTTCTAAAATGGATGATAATTCATTTGTTTACGTTTCAGTTCTTCAGGGACAGAATTGTTTGTGTCCGTTATGGAATAACTCACGCTCAGAAACTGCGTCTTGGTAGTAAAAAACTGGCATTTTTTTGTAGTTTTGTAGCGTACAGTGTCACAAACAGAATGAGACAATGCACTAAAAAAATTGAAAGATAGGCGGGAGATTGTTTATTTGAATTCTGGCGCTCTCTCGTGATGGCTCGTGACGCGCGCTCTGACGCACCTGTCATCTGATGGAGGCGGTACTTAGCGATCACCTTTTTCTTTATTTTTTTTTTATTTTTCAACATTTTTTTATATATGTGTGAGTGTGTTTTATTTTGAATGTGCCTGAATTTGCATGATTACCATCTGTTTGAGTGCAAATCAGCTCGCTATTACTGTGTAATCACGGCTATCAATGTGAACGCAATCTATATAAATAGTGTGATTTATTGACTTTATTGCCATCAGCACATCAGCACGTATTTTCATTGTAATTCATTGTAAATGCTGCATTTCTAGCAATCTCAGGATGTTCTGTAATTGGCAAACAAAGTTAAATCTTTTTTATTTTTCTTATTTTTCTTACTCAAATTATTCTTATTGTATCTTTCTAGTGCTCAAATAAATCACTAATATGATGTCTAAGTTTCTGTCTATTGTTTTATAATTGAAAAAAAATATGCAGTGGTATGTTTAATGACTAAAATAGTTTGTAGAACCCTTCAATACAGTTGGTAAATATTTTTATATTTGTAGGGGTGGGGGGGGGACTAGACATAGTCTCAGAAAAATGGTTGCAGGAATCTCATTTTTCATGGTATCTTCTTCAGATTTGAAATAGAAACTCATGAGAAATTTGACTTTCAACCCATTACTTTTCCAGATTGCCCCAGGACTGATTTCATGTATTTTTATATCAAAAAAAAAAAAATCAGTGTGGTAAAAACTTTTTCAAGGCACTTCAATGTCTATAACTTTTAATATTTTTGAGCATTATCAACTCACTTTCAGCTGTGAGTCCCATAATGGGGGGTACTGGCTAACAGTTTAAACCTCTTGACGCATGGTCAGCAGAGTTTTTATTAGTGGGAACATATCTCCACTGTTGAGGAGTAGTGCTGAGATGTATTTTCTGCACTCTGTTCGCCACAAACTTATGAAAGCGGCATGCTTCATTGTTAATGTATCCCAAAACCACTTGGGATTTGGTCCAGAAGTGCTCTTCTATGTCTGCATATTCCAGCTCCTGTTCCAGCATATTACTCATGGCAACTGAGATGACGGCAGCTGTCAGTTCGAGTCTAGGAATAGGTCTGGGTCTGGACCTTAATGGGAGCAACTCTGGATTTACCTATGATCAGGGAACAATGGATGTTTCCTTCTTCATTTGTGAGCCTCAGATAGGAACACTGGCCATATCCGCTGTGGCTGGCATCAGAGAAGTGATGAAGTTCTCTTTTGATGACCTTTCCAAAGTTTGCAGGCACATAGCAGCGGGGTATATTGATCTTTTCCAAGTTCACAAGATCAGCTTTCCAATGCTCCCACCTTGGCTGCAATGCTTTAGGAAGGGGGTCGTCCCAGCCTGTTCCGTTTCTGCACATTTCATGAAGCACTAATTTTCAACTGAGCAGGAAAGGATCAATAAAGCCCAGTGGATTATACAGTGATGCAACAGTGGATAGTATGCCATGGCATGTTGCTGGTTGGTCTTTGAGGTTAACAGAGAATCTGAATCTGGAGTCAATGTGCCAGTGGATCCCTAAAGCGCTCTCTAAAGGTGTATCGCTGAAGTTGAGATTAAGCGCCTTTACTTCAATGTCTTGTTCAGAAATTGGAATGCTATTCAGGACAACTCTGTCATTTGAAATAAATTTGTGCAGTCTAAGACCACCTGAGGCACACAGTTGTCGAGCTTCTCTAGCTAGCTGGACAGCTTCTTCTGTGCTGGCTACACTGGTGACACCGTCTTCTACATAAAAGTAAAAATAAAAGTCTAATAAAAGTCTGTTATGATGAATTTTGAGCCAAGAGGAAACATACACTCATTCTCCTTAGCGAGAGTTTCATACCATAGTTAGTGCATCCAGGTAATGAGGTTGCACCGAAGAGATAGACCTTCATGCGGTATTCTTGTGGGTGTACAGTTAAGTCTTAGTTTTTCCACCAAAGAAAATGTAGGTAGTTTCGATCTGCTTCCACATGAAATTGGTGAAACATTTTTTCAACTTTGCACATGAGGGCAACGGGATGTTGTCTGAATCTTACAAGAACACAAGTCAGATTATTCATTAAATTGTTGTTGCAAATGGTCATTGAGGCTGGTTCCCTGGTACTTGGCACAGCAGTTGAAGACAACACAGAGCTTGTCTGGCTTCTTAGAATGATAAACCCCATGATGAGGGATGTGCCAATTTTTTCCATCATCATGCATTTCTTCTCCATCACCTCTCTCAATGACCTCTTCCATAAACCTCACATAGTGTTCCTTGTACTTTTCATCTCTCAGTAATTACCTTTTAAAGTGATTGAACCTTACAATGGCAAGCTGCTTATTGTTAAGCAAGTGAGGTCTCTCTTTGAAGGGGAGAGCCATCTGGTAATGCCCATGGTCTTTCTTCCTTATGCCATGCTGCAGTTTGGTCAAGAAGAGGATGTCATCCTGTGACACCTTTTTATTATCTGCACCAGCATCTCTGAAGTCAGACTTCAACACTTTAATAACATCTGCTGGAGTGTGAATGATCTTCAAAATGGAAGGTGTTTTGTTAGGGCTGCTCTCCAAGGCCTCTACAAAGTTATTATTTTACTGTGTTTTATTTAGTTTTAGGCCATTAAAGTGTGTTTACTTTATGCATTTAGTGTGAACTTTTGTCTTGACTTAATAATGCTGAAGCCAAATGCCTCCAACAAAGTTAAGAACACTGATGACCAAGTTTTCAGAGCTAACGCTAAAGCTAGCTCACTTGACACGTCTGAAAAAATAGAGATGTATGAGTCAATCTTGCAGGTAGTTAACACCCACCTTGATGCTTTCGAACTTAATTTCCAAAAGCTTGTGACGTCGCAGGCCGAGCTACAGGACCGTGTGGCTAATCAAAATTCCAGCTAAACTTTAGAAGACTTTCATACAGACAATCTACCATTCTAAAAATAATAACGCAGACAGTCAACACTCGCTGCCCCCAAACATCCATTTCCCACGAAGATAAACAGATATTCAGCTCTACACACCTTTCCTAATACTGTCCAGAAAATGCGTCACTGTTCTGAGTGATTTCCCATTAACATCCCAAAAGCATTTCTAATTATCTGATGCTGTATTCTAAAGATCTCAAGCGGTACTCCTAAACTTATATTTTTATTGAATAAGTAACAAAATGTTTGTGAAAGTGTGATGATCTGCTCCAGCATCATGCGTTCCTACTCTAAAACGTATGGTAAATGATACACATGTCAATCTGCAAACAGTCCAGTTCAAATATGCTCTAACTGTAGAGACAGATTGGTCTCTACATATCGTCCCTTCCCACCATATCCTAGATCAAGTTCCCACCGGTCGGATTACTGTTGTTTATAAATTTTTCAGTACTACATTATAGTTGCGACACAATCAGATCCCGAAAGTCATAGCTTTATACAAACAGCATGTCATGGCACTCTGTAAACATTATCTTAAGATCTATGCATTGCTTTATTTTGTGCATAAGCTTGTTTGAATCGAGTTCAATTTGAATCAACTGCTCAAAATATTGATATGTGATTTATTATGCTTTACTAATGTTTTGCAAAGTTATAATACAAAATGTTGCTCAAAGCATACTGTGTTTACTGTTTACATTTGTGTAAGTGGCATTTTTCTTACTTAGGTGGCGGTCAGTTCTTTTCATAAAAAAAAAAAAAAAAAAGTGAAAGTCGTGACATTTGCCAAGTACGGTAACCCATACTCGGAATTGCTGCTCTGCATTTAACCCATCCAAGTGCACACACACAGCAGTGAGAAGTGAACACACCGTGAACACACCTCCGGAGCAGTGGGCAGCTATATATCCAGCACCCGGGGAGCAGCTGGGGGTTCAGTGCCTTGCTCAAGGGCACTTTAGCCATGGGTATTGAGGATGGAAGAGAGCACTGTTCATTCACTCCCCACCCACCTACAACTCCTGCCAGCACCAAGACTCGAACCTGCGACCTTCTGGTTACAAGTCCAATTCTCTAACCAGCATTGCATGGTTTCATTCCAGGCTGCTACGCATGTCAGATTGTGCAGAGGACTCGACTGGTTCCCGTGGTCTTGTGCCAACCCTTACGAAAAAGAAGTTTATTCAAGTGTGCTATTAGTATACTTCTTTTAAACTAAAAATAGGAAAGTATGCTTTTAGTTTACTTTTTATGTACTTCTCAGAAATGGGCTTTATGTACTCCTCAGAAATATACTTAAAATGACATTTAAGTATACTTGACTTATACTTACAAAAAGTCTAAATATACTTGAACTTTACTTAAGTATACTTAATAAAATAAACTTGAAGTATACTACTTTTTGGTAAGGGAATCTCGCAATGTGATCTGTCTCTGGGGCTCTTCTAGTTGACATGGTCTCCGCTGACATTCAGGAGCTGATCCACCATATGGACTAGATACAGACTGGATCTGGGTGGCTACGGTACATCAGGTGTTGTGGGAAGTGTTCCCTGTTCCAGTTGACCTAATTGATGCACGCACACAGACACACATGCATATACTTATACATCCTTATGTGTCATTGACCCTAATAAAACCAATAAATAGTCCTTACCGATGTTTAAACCAATGTTCAAAGCTAGTGAATGTGTGGTGTGTCCTTGTAGAAAAACTTTAAGATAACCTGTGAACTCCTGTCAAATTTATTTATGATAAATGTATCTGTTTATCTCAGCCTGGCATTGTTACTAACGCCTCTATGTTTTTCACTTGCCTGACTCATTTTTGCAAATGCTAGTCCCTATGGTGACAGAAAAATAAAACATGTTTGTTCCTGAACTTATGTGACAGATTGACAATGATCACCAAGTGAGTGGGTGGATGAATGAGTCCACATTTTTATCTGTTTAAATGCCATTGTTTTTAATGTATGACATTTCAGAAAACAATTCATACAATTTGTTTTGTTTTAGCACACTCTGACAGATCAGTCTAGCAATAGGAAATTAAAATGTATCGCTTGCTTGAAAATTCATAGTTGACATTACAATCTCACCACAAGGGGGCAGGGCAACGCCATCAAAATTGTATTCTTGGGGCTCTATGTATTAAAGCATTAACATCAAGATGACCTTAAAAGTTTTGCTAAAATTAATAATAATGATAGATAGATAGATAGATAGATAGATAGATAGATAGATAGATAGATAGATAGATAGATAGATAGATAGATAGATAGATAGATAGATAGATAGATAGATAGATCAAAAGTCAAAACAGCATAAAGTCAAAACGACTGAATACAATGATCTGTGTGTGTATATATATATATATATATATATATATATATATATACATATATATATATACGGCAAAGAAATAATACAGACAAATTTCAACTGATTCCTTGCTAACACAACATGGTTTTGACTGGCACATTAACATAGATAAATACTAGAAAGCCATGTGTTAACAACTGGGTGGCAGTACATTTTACAGTGTTAACCTGCTCTGCTTTCACCAAACTAAACTGAGAGACTGGGCCATAAAGTACAGCTTGTGTCTGATGTAAAAGGGAAAAGCAGCAGGTGTGATGACTGCTGTAACGTTCCTCTAATGACTCTGCTGAGTTATGGCTTTATTATAGCTGTTTTTTTGCTGTATCCCCATCAAAACACACAGGCCAAGCCACCTGCCTTATCAGCAGTCATATAAAAAGAAAGATATGGACATTACAAGAGGATATTCAAGGAAGTGTAGCATAGACACTGGCTGTTCAGTATATGTGCCATTAAAAGCAAAACCAATAACTGAATGATCATTTTGTCCTGTTTACCTGATGGTGTATACAATTTGGTTTGGTTAGATGTGTGACTTCTGAAAATTGTGTTTTTCTGAATCTCTTACCATAGTGTTAGTGAATATTGAATAATAGGAAAATGATCTCAGACATGACTCTTCTCTGTGGAATGGCATTTATGCCGGCAGAAATAAGCCTGGATATATTGGATTGATTCAGCAACCGTGCACTAAAAATGCTTAGATCCACAGACATCAAACAACAAGTGCTCTGGTCTTGAAGTGCAATATGCATTAAGTCAGAAGATCCTTCTGCAAATAGTTTTTATCACACCCAGACAAGCAATGACTTCAAGCCTTTCTGGTAGTGCCTCACCAAGCCTGTGGCTCTACACAACCCATCTATTCAAACTGTCCAGAAGTATATGTAATGTAGTAATATAATGTTTCAAAAGAAGTAAATTAAATGCTCAATAATTATGATTGCTCTTTTGCTCACACTAAACATTGTTTATAGTGTTTTCTTTTTGTTCTCTATTTTGGTGTCACTTTCAATACTGAGCTTGTTGTTTATGTTATATCAATGCCAATTTGTCAATTTTAGGCATCATTTTATTTCCATTTCTACTGCATCCAGAAGATATTATATTACATTTGTTCATATTCTGGTAAATCTCACATCATTGAATTGGATTGGACTAAGAAGCTGGACAAAAGGGAAGAAGTCCAATTTTGAATTTTATACTTCATATTGAGCACTCAGGAACAATACAGACTAACATCACATAACATATTTGTCCAAAATGTCCCTGATCAGGTTGATTGAAAGAAAGCCAGCACGTGGTGTTTCATGTCAAGCACAATATAGACACCCATTATTAAATGAATTGCCTGTATAGTATCTTAATTTAATATTAGTAAAGATAGATTTTGTGGTACAGAAATCATTCAAATGTATTTAGCACAGATTCACTACTTTCCAAATGACTTTCAGTTTGTCTACTGAGCACTTGCAGTTCAGACGGCAAAGAACACTGAAGGCCTTAGGTTGTAACTGTGAATAAGCTTTAGTGATGCCTTTTTCCTCCATGTTCCCAGAATGTGCTCATTAATCAATGGTCGAGCCCTTTTCAGTTCATGACACTCTGAGCATTAAGCAATGGTCCTGTGTTTACAGAGAGGGAGGTACCAGGATTTACAGCCAAGCTTTAGTGCCTTTCAACACCTTTCGCACAAGCTCCTCTGCCTCTGCTCTCAGCGAACTGGAGTTACTGCTCCCACCTGCCAGGTACAAAGGAAATTTCTGCACTTTTTATGACAGTACACTGATATTCTTTAAAGTAATGACTCACCAATACGTCAATTGTTTGATTGCTACAATGACGGTATGTGTTCTTGAATCTGAGATAGTTATTTTGACTCTGAGGCTCATCTGACCATGGAGTTATCAAGATGGTTCAGCTTCTGCTGAGATCACTCTCATCTAGGAATGTATAGTTTGTTAACTCAGTATCTGCTGTCTGAGCTTAGATTCTTTGCTAGACTTTACATCAGTGAACCCATCTTGACACAATAGGATGTTCAAACATCTCTTGTGGAATAAAAACTACAGAAACCACACACAAAACACACTTTCTCTCTATTATAGCTTAAGAATAAATAACTCAAAAATGACATTTATTCACAGACTTCTAATACTGCAAATCATAACACTAATACAGCTGTATTTTTGGAACAAAGTACGTGTGTAGGTCAAATGAGAAGATTTTGAAAAAAAAAATACCTTAACAAATAGTCTTCTGCTGACTATTTTGACCTTATTCGTGCATTTTATTTGTTATTTCAAATTTCAACATAAATGTATAAGGAACATGTTAATGAATATGATAATCAAGTGCAATTACAGAAGGTTACACAGTAAGATATGAACACAACTGATTGCCTGCATTACTTTGATTACAAATACACAGCAACAAGAATACAGTAAGACATAGCATACAAAACTAAGCCCATGACATTTGAATAAGTAGATGCAGGGGACTTAAAAACAGGAACATTTGACAACACAGGATCTTGGTAACACAGGTTCCACTGATTCCACTGTGTGGATAGTTTTTACCTGCTATTTGCGTTGTCGTTAAAGTATCTGGCCAGCCAATCAGGTGGTGAGAACACTGCTCAGATGAGCTTCGCTAGGTTGCTAATAAATGAACATAAACGGTCACTTACATACATCTCTTAACTATCGCCCAAACAAATTAGCAGTCAAATAAGCTGTAACGTCTGTATTATACGTTAACGTAAAACGTTTTCAAAAACCATTAAGTGAAGACTTGGCCTGAGATGTAAATTTATTCCATTCAGTATGTTCTTTTTAAAAGGATCTGTCATAATTGTAACCATTGTAACCAGTGAAAAATAGTATTCATGAAATCAATATCTATTTCCATATTGCGTGCCTCTGATAATACAAGTTTAAGCCTTTGCAGATGGTGCTGCAGGAAGAGGCCGTTGGTGGTGCTTTTCTTATAAGGGTTCATCAAAAAAAAAAAAAAAAATGGAAATTTTGACACTACAATATGAAATCTGCATAAGGCACGTTGCAAAAAATCAACTAGACTTGCCTTCCGCTTTGCCTTATTGTGGTCAGCAGCCAAAAGTGTCCAATCTGACGGAGTTAAACTATGATACAAGATTAAATAAATGGTTAGTAAACTGTTTGAATTATAGCATGCTACATAAAATATTTTAGGAACATTTAAGATTTTAGAAAAACATGAAATGTTATCCAACTAAAACCATCCTAGGGGTCAAGGTTTGGCTGGTTTGCTTAGTCTAATGAACCCCTGCTGGTAAATGGCATAACTACACCATGACTAAAAGATGACTAAAAGCATCTTTCTCCACTGATAGCCCTTAGAAGGTAACCATTTAGACTGGTGAAACAAAATAAATGATTTTAGCATTTTATGATTGTAGAGACCATGTCAATTAGATGAGCCTAGAGACAGATCCCCTGCAAAGACCTTATCACCTAGACCATGGGTGTCGCCCCCCCCCCCCCCGACACATCTCATCAGCTCATTAGTAGAGACTCCAAGACCTGAAATAGGTGTGTCAGGTAAAGGAGAGATGCTAAATGTGCAGCGTTGGGGTGGCTTCAGGAGCGTGTTTGGGAACCACTGACCTAGACGACCATCTGCACAAGACCACGGGAACCAGATGAGTCCTCTGCACAATCTGACCTGTGCTGCATTCTGGAATTAAACCACGCTGTGTTGGTTTAGTCTGGCCAGAGGAACTGAGCTGAGCTGGTTTCACATCACCAGTGATGACATCACTGAATCGACTGTGAACTGACTTTAACTGATAAAGTGTGTACTATTGTCCTCTTGGATTATTGGCACACTATTATTAAGCTGCTTTGACACAACCTGTATTGTATAAAGCGCTATATAAATAAAGGTGACTTGACTTTAGTAAGAGACCATTTTTTGGAGAAATCATAAAAACATGAATTAGACTTCTATTTTTCTACTGCCACTGATGTCATAGTTCAGGATTGCATAGTTCTGCTGAGTTATGTGGTATTTACAGATCAGATAATTAACTGAAGGAACTGTGTACCCATGAGCAAAATGCCAATAAGCAGGCTGTGCACTTTCTAGGTGTCACACATCAGTTGATCTACTGCCATTGAGATGAATGGCAGAGCTGAAAAGTTTCTGTTAGACGATCCTTTTTCCATTCAACCACTTTT
The DNA here is from genome assembly GCF_018340385.1 of Cyprinus carpio. Lineage (NCBI taxonomy): Eukaryota > Metazoa > Chordata > Actinopteri > Cypriniformes > Cyprinidae > Cyprinus > Cyprinus carpio. The sequence goes on from NC_056588.1 coordinate 19,042,230, forward strand.
TCCAGATGACATGTTCATTCACGTGCCCGTATAGTTTTATATTATATTATGTGAGAGCCAGTCACAAAATGATCTGTCCACCTCTGGTCATCACTTCATCAACACATTCATTTTGCATTGCACAACATGGTAAATCTTCTAACACATCTCTATAAGTGTTATAAATGGTTTACATAATTCATAAAAATGAAAGGGTTTCTTTTATATGTTAATTTCATCAGGTTCATATAGAGAGAAATTCTATATGAACTCAGTTAGGAATGAACAACAGTGTTTCAGTGCTGAAGTTACTGAGGCACGGTATTAGTGTTGAGAATATTCTTTCACTTTGACTTTTATCTTTAAAGGAAGCCAAACAATAAGTACTTTTTTAGGTTTACCATCTCATTGAATTGCTTTGTGAGATTTATGGGAACGTGGCTTGCCAGGTGCATTGCCATGGCATGGTTTAGATGTGGTTGCCTTAATCAGACATTGTTGTTCTTTCTATTGTTGCATCACCTTGGATGTGTGTGAACAGTTGCTAATGGGAATGTCTTTGGTAATACAGATACCCAATGTTACTGCAATACAAGAGCTGCATGACTACCTTGATTCACCCAACAGATGTTCAGGACTTTTAAAGGATGTTGCTTTTGTTCAACATAAATGGCAGACTTCCAAGACACTATTTAAACTTCTGTGAATTAGTAAGTAATGCCAAACACCTGCACACTTCCAATATCGGGGATTTACAGTTGGATTAATTGGTCATTAACACACCTGTATACTGTAGATGTGTGTTGTTTTCAGGAACTTTTTTGGTTGGTGTGTGAACTTTCAAGCTTCCACTTGGAACTGTAGCTGGATTTCTAGGCCTGGTCATTCAGTTGAAGCAGAGATAACCACTAAATACTGTAATAAGGCCTGTTCAGTGGCAACATCAATGTTAAAATCTTGGCAAAACACAGTACTAAAGTATGATTTGAGTCCGTAACATTGTCCTTTGGGCTCCAGTTTGTAAGAATTATCCAGAACATGGTTGATCACTAAATGTTTTGTCCCCTTTCATAACTTTATTTAGCACTGATGATCTGTGATTGGATCACCTAAGGTTCATACCAGGTGTAAATATGGCCATTGTGTGTTGGTGTGGTGTATTATGACACCTTAAAATATTAGTTGCATTAGAATTAGTAGTTACAATATTAAGAAGGTTAAAGTAATTTAAATGTGCATATGAATCTCTTTGAGGTGAACATGTTCTTAGGTCAGTTGTGGCAAAATGAAAAGTACATCCTATCTCCGACCACCTTCAAATGTATGGCGACACACTTGACAATTGATTAATGTCTCTTTAAGTGAATTTTCAAGGCCTAGCCCCAAGGGTCAAATTTTTCGCAATGACCCTCTGTTGGGGTGGTTGACTTTCTCAGGTTAAAATGATGTTTCTTTAAGAGGGGAAAATAATAGAGCTCCTTCTTAACAACACCTTGACAGCCCATTGACAGACTCACAAAGAACTAGAGCCACAGAGTGCAGGGCAGAGGGAAAGAAAATAACGTCACACACACTTGTCAATCACTGAGCTGGTTTGCTTTGATAACTTTGTCTGACTTAATCTATTAAAAGACATGTTTGCAGAGTAAAGAATACCAAAACACTGAGTATTTGCTTATATCTTAAGCAATGTTTAAATGAATTAAATACACAAACTCTTTACATATTTTATTTGTAAGCACAATAAATAAAAAAAATATACACAGTTAATATAGAACTTTGATATATGTTGCTGTAAGACCTATGAATGTGTATTTAAGACATTTAACATCTTGATTTTTGCCTGTTCAAAAACTTAATCAACTGCGTAAAGAAGAATTTGACAGGTGTTTTGGCTACTGCATTTTGACAGACTGCTCCACCCAATAACAGTAAAATTTCAACGAAACAACTACCGTGCAAATCTTTTGAAGTAATGGACAGGTTAACCTGGTTAAAGTAAGAAATTATTTAAAGATGAAATATGTAATATTGACAGCTAGTGGTTGAAATATTGGAGAGTTGTTTGTCCCACCCCTTCTCCTCAGACTCGACGATCACGTGGGTTTCCTGGTTGAGGACGTGCAACAGGAGCGATTGCGATTGACAATAGAAGGCAGCGAACATTATAAGTTGATAAGATGCTTTATCAATATGCCTTTTTTTATTGCACTCTGGTCGCAGAGCTTTTTAGATGGATGCCTAGGCTTTTTAGGTTGGGTAGAATCTGTTATTTCTGACCCAGTTCACTTGCTGGCTGGTTGGTGTCAAAATACTATTAGGTAAATTGGCGGTTGGAGGAATCATACAGACGAAAACAAAAACAGACATTCCGACAAAGAACGCACATTTCAAAGTAAAGTAACTGGCTGTAGTGTTGTTTTTTGCAGAAACGTATGTTAACCTAGCATGTTTCCTAAATATCTGCAAACATAGTGTGGTATTTTTATGCTTTAGTACGGTAAAAAAAAAAAAATTAATGTTTTTATATACATAAAATTTATTTAAAGATATTTGTTTTGTATTATATATTTATTTGGTTTAGTTTGTTATATGCATCTGTGTGCCAAGCATTGTGTGGTGCTGAGAGCAGCAGGCACTGAATCCTGCCAGCCATAACCCTGGAGAAATGGACTCATTGCTGGCTTTGTGACTGCATGTGTCAAGGAAAGTTATGAGTGACTATAGCTAACAGACACAATGACAGACGGAACAGACTGCAACACATTGGAAGTAAAGCTTGGGACCCCTGGGAGATATTTTGACAGACGTACAGACTTCAAGTTTTAGGACTGAGGTTATTGGCTTGATATTAGCTTCAATAAATTATAATTTAGAATAATGCGGCTTTGAGAAACTTGGATCTTCATGGTGATGCAAAACTAATTACATTACTCTCAGAGTGTATACACTGTAAAACATGGTTTTCCGAAGTTTTAAACCAAAATTATCAGAGTATATTTAAAAGAATTTACTATTTCAGTTTTTCTATTTAAAAACTTCACATTTAATTCAATGTTACTTGCTGTTTCTTTTTTTTCTTCTTCTTTTTTTTTGTGAAATTTACATGCATACCTTGTCCATAAAAACATAAATACTTTTTTGTTTACTTTTATTTAATATTTAGTTTAATAGTTCTTCTCACATTGTTGCCAAATGTTTTATAGAATTTATTTTCATGAAAGAGGCCCAACAAGTATGACATTTTCACACCTAGTGCCGCAATTTCTATATCATGCCATCACTATATCTCCAAAATGTGTATCTTACATCTTGCCATTTCTCATGGTTGAAAACACCCAGATTTTTTTTTACAAGATTGCTGTAGAGCTTGACTGTTGGGATAGAGAATTTGGTCATGTCATTAGGTTCAATTATGGGATGTGAATCTGTGATAGGGTGTAGCAGGTGGCTTAGAAAGCCCTGTGCCCAATTGTGTGCTGAATTGTGTTACTTAAAGGATATTGCGACCAGATGGTAATTTGGAAGGAAAGTTAAGTTTCTAATCTTTCTAAAATTTCTATCCAACACAAGTACCCATGTCGAGCAGTGGAATGGATTCCACAAGCAAAGAAGAGCCTTCTGACGACCATGAGATTTCTGCAAAACTGATAGAAAGATGACGTTAAAATTGCATATTGTTGTCAGAGTTGAATAGTCTGACAAAAGAAAATGACATAAAAGAATGACACATTTGCCACTGTCAATATCATTGCTAGGTATTACTAATATTGTAAAGAATGTCATGACCTGCAAGTGACTCCCACGGTAAATGAAAACAAGACTGATGAAAAGTCTTTACTTACATGATTGATTAGAACAGAATGACAGGCTCATGCTCTTTCAGGGGTGGTCCGTGGCTTTGAATCGCACAATGAACTTTTTACCCTCCTTTTGTGTTAGATTTGCTCTCATGAAGTTTTTTATTTATTTATTTATTTATTTATTTATTTATTTTTGTCCAGACATAGGTTTGACAGTTCTTCGCTTGTATGTGTCATGATTTGGGTCACATACTTTAGCAAACATATGAGAGTGTAATCATTATTACTATTGAATTAAGGGAACAATGTTGTCAAGAACATGGAGTTGTGGACAGTGTTGAAAAAGGTGATTATGCACCTTTATACTTTATACACTTTTTTTGAGTGAGCATCAGTCACAGTGCTGACACATTTGGTCCCCTAATTGACCAATTGCAAATTATTTGTTCTTTATATAAATATATAGATTTAAATTTTGTAGTTTGTTTATTGTGAGAGGGGACACAACATATTATCTTTTTTTTTTTTTTTTTTTTTTGGTTTACTTTGTTTCATTTATTTATTTGCTTGTTTATTTTGTCGTGCTTTGTTTTGAAGAAAAGCAAAACAGAAAATAAGCAGAAAAAATGCTGAATAACTCACTGATCACAAAGCATTTTCATGGTATGGTATTGGAAGGGGAAAAAAAAAGGCGTATAGGTTTTTAGTGACATGAGGGGTAAATGAGATTGAATTTTTTATTTTAAAGCAAAAAATCTACAGAAAGTTTTTATTTATATATTTTTTTGTGGATATATATATATATATATATATATATATATATATATATATATATATATATATATATATATACATATTATTCTATATATATTATTCTTTCTTTCTTTTTTTTGGGGGGGGGGGGGGGTGGGGGGGCTTATTTGAGAAGGCATGACGCTTCTGTTTTAAACATAGACTCTTGATAGCAGCGTTTTACTTCATTTTTGATTAATTGTAGCAAGGGTGCATTTACTATCTTTACATACGTGCACAATAGCAGTTGTTGTGTTTAGCTTTTTCTGTTTTCTTGCTTTGTTGTAAACTGCTTTTGTCAGATTTTTTCTAGACAAATGAAGCTAAATGTGATAGAACCTTTTTACCTGTTACCTCATACTGCCCTGTCAGCATGAATATGATTCATAAAGGAACTGCACCTGCACTCATTGTGTCTATTCTGAGGTTTAAGAACTGGAGCAACATTACTTTGAAGTTCACTCTGGAGCATAAAGTAAAAACACAACAAGACCTGTTTAGTCATGTGAAAGTCATTCACTCATCCCGCTATTTAGATTAAATTGAACGCCTACTTGTACAAGTCATTAGGAAGATGTTTGTCCTGAGGCTTGTCTTGGATGTCTTGAAGATGCTGATCAAACAACAAAACAAGAAGTTTTAAACTTGATTTCTAGTGGTTATTGTTATATTCATTATCCAGTTATTTGGAAAACAATAAGAACTCAACAAGTTTACATAAATTGTCATATTTCATGCCTTCTTAAAATCATATCATTTTCTACCCAGAAAGTGATCTACAAAGTTATGCTTTGTTATAAAAGTGATCAGTGTAAGTGATTACTGCAAAAGTGTTTGTAAATTTAAGAATTTGTATAAGAAAAAAATACAGGAATGTTATAAGAAAAATGATGACTAACATGCTTAAAATAATGATAATTAAGTGTAAAGATAGGTATTACTGAAAATACTTGGTGTTTGGGGTGAGGATTGAGGTTGATCCATTTATAAAGTAGCTGTTTTTTATTGTTTGTTTTTTTGTTTTTTTTGTTTTTGTTTTTTTGATGTGCACAAATAAGCGACAGGTATCATAAGATATTCTTCTTCCTGTCCTGTTCGTTCATGTACGTAATGAATGAATGAATGAATTAAGTTATGTATGACTTGTGCAATAAATAAATAAATAAATAAATAAATATTTTAGTGTTTAGAGAGGAACTGTAAGTACAGTGTAATTACTGCCATTTTGAAAATTGATTTATAAAATCTGGCTTGTAATCTGTTAGATTTGTTTCTACTTCAAATTTCCTGTTAAGTCAATTTTTTTTTAATACCATATCTAATTTTTCCCTTTTTCAGCACTGACATGCAGTAGTGTTCAACATAACAGGATATCACATAATGTGTTAATTTTATTATTATTATTATTTGTCACACTTGGTGCTTATAAATGAGTGCAAAATGATGAAGGAAAAATCCACAATAGCTGGAGCAACTGAGGACCAAGGAGGAGCCAGAGGGAAGGAGGAGCCTGACTGAGCCAGAGGGATGGAGGGATGAGGCGAAGCTGGAGGAATGGAATCCCATGGCGATGGAGGGTCAACAACTGACCAAGGTGGAGCTGGAGGGACGAGGGAGCCTGGTGGTGCCAGTGAAATGATGGGCCACGGTGGAGATGACATAGCTAGGAGCCAAGGTGGAGCTGATGGTTTGAAGGGCCGAAGTGGAATACAGGACTCAGGGGCCAGAGGCTCCAGGATGACTGAGAGTGAGCTGAGGTGCTGGCAGGAACCAGCAGAGACAGGGCAGAAGAACTGGCTGATATATGGAGAGGAGGCTGGAGAGGGAGGTTGGGTGGTAGTTGGAGCTGGGAAAACAGGAGCTGGGCAGAACCGTTAGTGATTCAAACAAAGACAAATGATTCAGGACAATTCAGGAAATTATCCACTTCAAAACATCTCCAGAGGCCAGTTGTAGCTCACCCTCAGCAGCGGGAATGTGGAGGGGTTTTGATCCATCCCCTCGTACTCCTCTAATATTCCCTCCGCTAGGCGCTGTGTTGCCAGCTCACACACCTGGTCGGATGCTTCAGGCTCAGGGCAATGGCAGGCTCAGTCGCTTCTTCTCATGTTGGCTTTTCAGTCACATGGACTCTGGCTCTCCGTCTACGGTGGGATCTGGCAGAGGCTCCATTCAGCGGGGTGATTGCTGGCTGGGCTCTGGGTCAGGAGTGGGGCTGATGACTTCCTCCATGGGGCTGATGGTAAACGGCAATTCACAGTTCACCAGCACCCACTCCTCAAATGCTGCTCCCCTGAGTACCTTTCCCGTACAGCTTGGCCTTCGTCTAGGTGTTCAGTCCGACATAATAGAAGGTGCAGAGGCAGCTGTCCAGGTAATGAGTCTGGTAAGCCAGATCTAAAAATTCCTTCGTGTGGTCCTCGAGGGAACAATCCTCTTGCTCCATGCAAAGGAGCTTGACAGCAGGTATATCCATTTTGGGAGAAGGGTGGAAACAAAATAAATAAAAGAAAATATTGCCGCAGTAATTTTCACTGTATGAGGCCATTTATTCTGCCATGCTTATAAATTAGCACACAACAATAAAGAACTAATCCACAATAGTCTTTTAATAATAAATCCACAAAGACCACAGGCGAATCACCAGAACCAATGTAGCACAAAATGTAGACAAAAAATGACTGGCACCAACTAAACAGAACTTAATTAATAGAACACAGGTGAACTGAATGACATAATTAAACAACTAAGGAAAACTAGGTCAAAGGAAAACTACGGCACATTACACATTACTACTACTACTACTACTACTACTACTGCTACTACTACTACTACTACATTACCCTGTGTATTAGTAATTTGCTTATTTTTGTCTATTAAAAACCATATGTGCGGATATGTATCATGGTCACTCACCATTTTAAAAAGGAACAAATATAAAAAAGCACAATATAAATATAATTTTGTAAAATAATATTAATGTCCAATTTATTATTATTATTATTATTATTATTATTATTATTATTGTTATTATACAAATACAGCAAACCCAGAAGAGTAAGATTGGTCTGTCTGGTTCTGGTGTATTTCCATACCAACAAATTGGTCTTGTGTTTGCTGAGTTATTGAGGATCTGTTGACAGTTTCCTCTTCAACAAATTGTATTTGGACAACAGTATATTTCGCTGATGTCTTTTGCGGTGGTCGAGGCCAAGGTCAGTTTTATATTCTACTGAAATCATAAAATGACACTCGAGATAAACAGAATGTTTACACTCCCTGTGTGAGCTGAAGCAGATATGTAAATTTAGCCTTATTCTTTCAGCAAATTTGCATTTGCCCTCTTAACCAAACACTATAGGGCTCCAATTCAAACAACTTTAATGATGGCCTCCCCTTTATGAGCGATTTCTGTATCAGGAAAAGGGGAAGAGCAATTTAGATTGGAATGAATGGAGAAAAGCGCCCAAGCTATCGCCCACCAGCTGACAATAATTGGATCAACTATGCAGAGAATTGGCTCTGTTTTGATGCTCTAGTGGCAGACTGGTGATCGCCTGCCTTTTTTGCCTATTTATCATTCGTCTTTTATCTACTGCTAGCAGACCTTTCCATGGTGCCATTCTGGGCCCCGCTAATCAAACAACTTTTTAATAAGAGGGAACGGCAGCTCCACAGCCTGTGCAGGGATTCGCCACTCTCGCTCGCAGGGAACGTAGGGATGAATATCAATGAAGACTCTCTCTCACACGCACACACACACACACACACACACACACACACACACACACACACACACACACACACACACACACAGAGTTATCTTGAAATCTTTTGTTGTATTGATTTGCAGTTGATTATGTCTCTTCCTGTGATCAAATTCAAATTTAAGCACATCTATTGTGCACATGTGGAAAGATATTTCAACACTATCGATACATAAGCATAACACGTTTATTGACTTAAATTATGTATCCTTGTCATTTGTGAAAAGTCCTTAATTGTGCTGATTTGTATATTTGTTTATTTATTTGCAACCAAAATTTTCAACAAAATTTTGTTCAAAGTGGTAAACCATAAGTCAAATTTAATGTATTTATATAGTATACATTTTTTAAAGAAGCTTTACAAAACACTGTGATGCTGATGTCTATAATACCTTTATATCTTCAGTTCAGTTCAGTCCATCTTTATTTATTTCCCTGTTGCAGTATACGAGCATATCACATAAGCCGACAAAACACACAATACAAAAAAAACACATTTCATTTCCTTAAAAAAAAAGTTTTAATCTTTAACCTACTTGCCTTTTAGCCGCATTTAGCAGATTAGAGCTGGACAATAATATAGTTAACATTTGTGATGATACAAGTAATCAAGCAGTTTTGCTATATATATATATATTGCTCCAAGTGAGCATACTGAATGTATGTGGATACAGTTGGACATGCTTACATATACAAATTTCTATAGAAATCTGGGCTATAATATACTCAAGATTTTGCAATTAAAAAAAAAAAAAGAAAAGAAAACAGGAAGATGAGAATTGCTATATAGTGTATAGCTTTACAATATACTGTAAAATGTATGGTATGTGTGCAAAAAAAAACAAAAATTTGGATATAATTTAAATCCATATTTACGTGGAGAGCTGGGTGATAACAGATGAAATAAAAAATCAGGCAATCAGATTTTCTATATAGTATATATTGCCCTATGTATACTGTTGCGATGATATAAAAAAATTCAGGCAGTTGAATTTTGCTATATATATCGCCCTATGTGAGTATACTATATGTATGCAAGTAAAGTTGAACATACTTTTATATCCACATTTATATTGAGAGCTGGGCGATATTACTTTTTATGACAAAATAAAAAATCAGGCAGCTGAGATTTACTGTATAGTATATATCGCTGACTGTGAGTATGTAAGTGTACAGTCACACTTTAGTTTAGGGACCACTTTTTACTATTAACTAACTATTAACTATGACTTTTGCCTCAATAAACTAGTTTACTGCTTATTAATAGTTAGTAAGGTAGTTGTTAAGGTTAGGTATGGGCTAGGATTGGGGTCTAAAATATGGTCATGCAGAATAAGGCATTAATATGTTGTTTATAAGTAGGCAACTAATAAACAGCTAGTAATATGCTTGCTAGGTAATAATGAGAATTGGTCCTTAAATCGAGGTGTTACAGAGTGCACTGTATGTATATGAAAAAATATTGGATATATATCTGATCGATAATACAGTTTACATTTTTGAAAATCCCATTGAAATATATTTTGACCCTGCCGTCTGTCCAGATTCACCAGTAACATTTCTGGATATTTTGTACAAGTTTCCCCGCAGTCGCTACATATTTTTTGCGGCACGTCCTCCTGAATACTAATGGCTCGAGGGTCCCGGGAAACTGGACAGCTGCTGGGGCCGGTGCAGCCACTGAGAAGTTAACAAGTTCAAAACAAAAGTAGTGACAAAATGGTACAAAAGGGAGGGGGTGGGTTTCAAAGTCTGTGTTTAAGGAGCATCTCCCTGTTCTCTATCACTTGCTCCCTAGACGGACACAGGGGATAAAAAGAACTGTGGTGTGGGCCTTTGCTAGGGAACTGAGAGTCAGTTGTTTGGAATGCGCCTCCCTTTAGATCCGCGATTTCCCCCTCTGTAAGTCGGCTGACTCCGGCTCGCCTTATTTCTCCCAGTTTGTTGAAGATAAATGTATGATTATTCTGAAAGTCTTGTTTGTGGTCCAAACTGTGGCTTTTTCCACACGTCTGTCAAATTGCTATCTAATGATAGCAGTTCTGACTGGGAGAGAGGAGATCTGCTTTTCTTTTTCTCTCTCTCTCTCTTTCTCACTGGCTGCCGGCGGCCCTGCCATTCACAAAGCCAGAGGATGCCACACACATTCTGTTTGTTCTACATGAGCAAACAGATTGTAAACTGGCTGATAATTTTTGTACTGACAATGTCATTTACGGCTGTCAGCCTTTTGTCTTCTCTGTTTGCTTTATTCAAATATGAACCGAGTGGACCTCCCCTCTGCTGCACTCTTCTGCATTAAAATCACATCAATTCTCTTCCATTTCTTCTTATCTGAAATTCATTGGAGGCAATCACTTGCTTGAATGCTCTAGGGTTTCCATGGAGACCAAAGGTCCCGCTCGGACTACAGAAGGATTAGAGACTTGTAAGATTTAAGTCTTGAAGTACACAGTTGCTTTGTTATGTCTCCCTTTGATATCTAGTCAAGAGAATTATCCTTTTATGCTTTGATTTAGGGAGAAAAAATATGTATTGACTATTAGGAGTGTTACTTAAATGAAAGATTGATTATAAATTTGTGCTGCTTGTTTTTAAGAAGCAATCGTAGGCTGCTTTGCATTCACATAGCTTAATTCCACACGGCATGTTCTTGGAATTTATGCTTCGTTCCTATGCCACTCTTCTCAGATTGTCCATCTTTGTGTGGCAACTATGACAGTCGTAGTGGTATGTGGTGCTGGGTGCACCGATGGCACGGCTTTCACCCGGAGCAGGGACAATAAATCCCGCTCACCGGTCCCCCTCCGGGGGCTCCCCGCTCCTCGGCTAGGCATCTCCCCTTTGTTCTCCAGAGGTCAGGGCAACTGAGAGTTGAGTTATTCACATCCCAACTGTCTGTCTGGAAGCGTCTGCAGATGTTACTGTGCTTTTCTTTCTTTTTGCTGCTCCTCGGCGCTGCCAGGGAATTTGCTAGGCCCGTTTTTAAAGCGCTGGAAGAAAAAGGGGAAAAAGAGTGGCCCCTGAACTGCCTCTTTCTTTTTCTTCCTCGCCAGCCAAAAGTACAAAGTAAACAGCCTAAAGTAAATGGATTCATTTTTAGTTTCAGCGTGGCATGCTGTGTACGGCTGAATGCTCCTCCTTTTTGTTCTCTTACCGGTAATTTTTTCCATCTATACTACTGCATTGTTGAAAGTGACAAGCATTTGTCCTAATTTATTTCATGTAATTCATTGTTGAAAATAATGCACAGACCTATAAGGATTTTTTCTGTCACTGTCTGAACACGGAATACCTCATCAATGGATCAACACTATTTAATGCATTTTCAACATTTTCTCAAATTTGGGAAGTAAACAAATGTGACCTCCAATGGCATGCAGTCACCAAGAACATCTAAACAATCAATGAACATTTGCAACTTGCTATTTGCCATATTGTTTGTATCCTTGACTGGCTGTCAGGGCTGAGATATTACACAAGGGTGATCACATAGTTAAAGGGCATATCATTCATGGAACATTTCATGAAAATTCTCTTGTTGTCTTGAGAAAAATAAATAAATATAAAAGCTTCACTAGTAGCAGACTATTTTTAAATATTTCAAACAGAGTCCAAATGTTTCATTTATTTTTTTTTTTTTTTTTTTTTTGACAATAGGCAAAATTTAAAGAAACCCTTATTCGCTATTCACTAGTGATGCATTTAAGAATGAAGGGGGAAAGGGTTTAATCTAAGGTGTAAGTCCATTTTAAATACTGCCCTCTTAAATATAAAAACTTAAACTAAAAGGTAATTTACATGGAGAGACTTGACAAGGTCAGGTAATAATCGTACATATTGCTGTGGACATTTATAAAGTGGCAGGCTGAGACAATGATATGACTATTAATGAATGAATTTAGAGAAGCCATCTGTTGCCTTAACATGACAAACACAAAACACCCAAGTTATGTCCTGTCCAACTCATCTCTCAGTTTTTCAAGAAAGAACGTATTCAGTCTTGATCGTGGCATAACTCACAAAGGCTTGTCTCTTAAAAAGCCTGGAAGGTGATCTTGTCCATGCCTGTTGGGACGATATTCTGTGTATGAGTGGAGGATTATTCCCAAATACCAGTCCTGGGTTAACAAAGAGAACTGATGATAGCAAATTAGGCTTTGGGTTTTGTGTAAGGAGAAAGAAAAAATAGGATGAAAACTTTCTTCTAAGGTTTGACAAACCTGGTGGTCTTTTAGTGCTGTTATTGTCTTCTGTGCCACTAATTTACCGGTGATTAATATGCATTACATAAGACCTCAAGGAGTGTATGTTCCATTCAGATGCCTCATTCTGATTGTGATGCTATTTTATGAAGCCTTTGTCCAGAACTAAGTCTAGCTGCCAATGGTGCCAAAATAAAATCGTTTTAAGCATTTATTTCTGACAAATGTGTTGGGCCACACCAAGTATTAAGCCAACGCAGACAAGATGAATGTGTTTCTGCATGGTGTGTATTATTATCCCAGCTAGCAGAAAAATGTTCTAAGAATGTTTTGCTAACGTTCCATGAGATTATGTCTAAATGTTCTCTGATCCTTTGAAATGTTCCGTTTTCTATTTTAGAATTAAAATAACTTCTTTTGTGCTCACATTTTGAGAGCCTTATTAAAGATTAGATCATCTAAATCATTTTGAGTGAACATTTAATTAACTTTACTGGAAGAATGTTTGTTAATAACTTTAAGATTATTTATCTGAAGTGAAGATATTATTGTTAACGAATATGTCTACAAATGATCAAATTTCCCTAAAAAGAATGATTGTGAATTAGGAATTTTTCTTGTGAATTGTCTATTATTGTTCAAACCCTCAGACCATTGAAAAAAGACTGCAGCAAACTTCTAAATTTTTCTCCACATCTCTTCAGAGTACATGTGAGGCCGACGCTTCTCATGTCTACACCGCATCTGTGACTTTGTATAGGTGCATGTCACCACTCGAGCCTCTGCCAGAACATCTGCAGTTTGTTTAGGTAGTTCAGATGGATCTGCGCAGGCCTCAGTTGCATGGCTTGTTGGTTTTAGGCCTAGGTGGAGCAGCTCTCGGGAGTTTGGCACATGTCCTCTCATTGCTCAGAACATTCCATGTGTGACATCTCTCAGTCATTAGCAGGCACTGGTTCACATTGTCTCTGCGAGGGAGTCCATTTTGATAGGATTAGCCGTAGCTAGGAGCTGTGTTATTGCAGATTTAGGTTGCTAAACTTAGCTTGTATTGTACTCTAAAAGGAAAGCCACGGCCACCCAGGTTTTCAGAGCCAGAAGCTCAGGGAAATAGTCACACCCATTGGGAAATGTTAACTAGAACTACCACAGAAGCGCGAGACATTGACATGTGAAAGTTTTACAAATTCCCCTTTTAAATAATAATGGGTGGCAAGGACACCAAGATATTACACTTTAATTTTATTACAATTTAACAGAATACAAAATAAATCAAGTATGCACTCTTTTTTAGTAGTCGACACTCTCTAGAAGATATCTAATGGGATTCTGTTCTGATCTCCAATGTCAATTAGCATTCAATACCCTCAAATAATCAAGTGATTGTGTTGATAGTGTATGCTTTTTGTGTCTTCATGCTGTGAGGGACGGCTTGAGCAAGGTAGCAAGGGATACTCCTTGTGGTTCTTTTGTTTGCAAGCCAGCTACTTTATCATGTTGGACTGGTGCAGTCAGCAGGACGCCACATGAGATCATCTTAGAAAGAGAGAACCCTGCTGTGTGGGATGTCCCCTTCAGACCGGCACCCCTCTGTGTGGGCATTGTGACAAGTCCGAATCCCAGCATGTTTGCTCAGGTCACAATTGCTAGTTTGGTTATAATAATGCCAAGTCTCTAACTGAAATGAAAGAGATGGCAATGACAATCGGTGGGCTTTACCATCTGGCAACCCATCAATAGCGTATTTTTCTTTTTAGACCTTCTTTTTCTCATTGTCACTGGTCTAGGGACATCTTGTAACCCCAGTGAGCATGCTAAAGGAGTGAATGGGGAATCTTCAACAATTTAAAAGCATACTGATCACATATAATACGGCCCCTTGCAGTTACCTTTGGTGTTGCTCAATGGTTTTTGGATCAAGGAATGTTGGATTGCTTTGCTACTTTTCACATGCATTCATTAAGCATTCGTACCCCCTATGGTTGTCTTAAACTAATCTGCAGAGGACAAATCTGTAAATATGCATAACTGATGTGTGCTCATGGATTTTGAAAGGTGGCATGAGGCTCAACATTGTGGCCAGCTTTGGAGTGCACAACCCAAACCCAAACACTCAGGTCACATTCATATAATTTCACATTCATATATCTGAGCGCATAAGTGTCACTGGAATCCAATATTTCATCCTTAATACATTCTGTGATGCTCCTTTATTCAATTAGGTATTTATTCATTAGTTTTTATTTAATATTTATTTATTTTTATGTGGCAGTAATTGAGCAAAATCATCTTTATTTGCACATGCACTTTCTGAAGGAGCTCATTTTCCAAAATAGACACAGAGTAATTGTAAATGAATGCATAGCTATGAAAATTAGCACATTAGCACAATTGCCAGCGCAAATATGAATGATTCTTTTCCTGAAATGTATGTCAATACCTGTTGTCTGTGAAGGTGACTACACTACAAACTACAAACTACAAAATAAATGAATAAATAAATTACTTATTTTGCTCACACAGGGAATAACAACTATATATTTTCCCCACCTTATTACACTTCAAAATTGACTGGCCTACCAAAAATGGCTTATAAATTTCTTCTTGTTATATTTCCAATTCTAGGATTTAATCTTGTATAGTCAGCAAGTTTTGTTTCAATTAGCAAAGGTTTTGTGTTTCATTTTGGAGCTGATTGATTGTAGGCCTCATTGTAGACAATTTTGGTAATTTTTGACCAGGAACACAAGGGTTAACATCACTGAACCAACCTACATACACAAATGTAACCACTTTTTATGGGTTAAATCAGGTAGAAATAGATTTGTAAGGTGATAATTGCATGTTACAATTTTTTACAGTGTATCTCTGCTTTGGTGATGGAATCTTTATGCAGTAGTTCTATTAGGATCACATTAATCTTAAATTGTGAAGACTTTATACCAGCATAAATAACAGCCTTAATTACAATCAATACCTCAAAGAGAGCTTGAGATGAGTTGTGGTTTGCCAAGCTCTTTTATCACTGAAACATCCATTTTATCTAATGCTGATAACAAAAATAATTAGCACGCTGCATTTGATGGATCTTTCTAGGAGAATTGGATTACTTTCAACGCACACAATAACCCTAAACACAGAATTGAAGCCTGTCTGCAGATTCGTGTCAGATCAATATTTTGTTCGAGCCTCATTGCGGGTCTGTTTACCTTGGCTAGTGCTGCCTACATACTGAGCCCTTGCTCTTTGTTTGAACATGTGACTCTGTAATAATGGCAGGTAGAAGAACTAATAGGCACTGCAATATCTGCAGTTTGACCCCATGTGGCTTTTCCTAATTGATCCATAGATTAGCATCAGACTCATCAGTTAGAGGATGATCTGGCCTGCTCATTGTCTTTTCTCTGACTCACCAAACCATTCGTGAAAGGACAGAACGAACAGTTCATTCCTGCTTTTTAAAAATCAAGCATATGTTTAAAAACAAGGGTATAGAAAGACAGTAAGTGGCTCTTTGTGTTACCTCGTTAAAAACTGAACAAGGGTTGTATGTGTTATCCCTTGTCTTTTGCTTATTCTATTCTGGCTTGCATGTGAACTTTTAAATCTGTGCATTTTATTTTAAGTGATTGTGCAGGCAATCTTACCTTTACATCCAACCCTGTTGTCAATACCCACAATCCCAAAGTCTGACTCTGACCCCTCTCCACCCTTCAAAAATGGTCAGCGCAGACCCCTCCACTCCATGCCCTATATGTACATTTGGCCAAGCTATGTAAACTTGTGGGTGTCATTCTTGCCCATATTTGCTATGGGCTTTATTGGGACACGATTAGTTTCCAGAGCAAATTTGGAATGAAAGAAAACATCGCCTGTGTCATGTGAGCCAACAAAATGTGCCACTGCGTGTCGTTGTATATTTACATGGCTCCAGCTTTGTTTTGATAAACCTTTACCCGCAGGTAAAGCTATTAGAACTATTTAAGGTAAACCTAGCAGAAAATGACCATGTGCAGGTGATGGCTCATTGGCAAGTTACAGCTTTTTTTGCATGAACTGCAGCATGAAAATTATGTTATAGTCATAGACTTTCTTTTGTAAACGACTATTTCATGTTAGGTGAATATTTGGTTTTGTGATCAATCAATCCAAATTGTTCTCCCCAAAATTTTACTACACTACCGGTCAAAAGTTAATAATATATTCACAAATCATTCTAATATGCTAACATTTCTAATTATCAGGGTTGCAAACAGGTGTGCTGATTTTTGTGGAAACAGCAGGTAAGATTTAAAAAGAGGAAGAAACTGATACATTTATTCAGCAAGCATGCATGAAATTCATCAAAAGTGACAGTAAAGACAATTATGTTTCTTAAAAGATTTCTATTTCAAATAAATGCTGTTAATTTGAACTTTCTATTAATCAAATAATACAAAAAAATGTATCATGGTTTCTACAGAAATATATGCTGCAAAAACTTCATCTTCATCATTGATGCTAATAATAACCATTATTAATAATTAAGCAGCAATGATAATTGATAATAACTGAGCAGCATGTCACCATATTAGAATTATTTCTGAAGAATCATGTGACACTGGTAGTAGACTGGTAGTGTATATTGCTATGCTGATATTCTTTTTATAAAAATATTACTCTGTATAAGCATAAAATAAGTTTGTTTTTACTTCAGACAAGAATCTTGTTGGTCAAAATAGTATATTGCTAAGAATTCAAAATATAGCAATGAATTCTTCTTCTGTTGATAAATGGTGATGATGCAATCTTAATCTTCTGTAACGTCCAGATTGTCTTCTGTCCTTTTAACTTTCAGCTCTTTGGGCCACTCCCATCTTTTACCACTGGGTCGATGCCATGGCAACAAAGGAAGCTCCCAGCCCCTGTGCAATAATGCTGGTCCGATCAACCCCACATTCCTGTATTGACCACCCCGCGTGAGATTAAATGCAGGTGACATTTCCGAGGTGAAATTTGCAATTTCCACAAATATGAGTTGGCTGAAACGCGGCATGACAGCACATAAAATCAATACAAATAACCTGAATCCCTAATACCTTGATCCCTGTTAGTAGAGGGATGCATTACAACTAAGACACTGGAAGTGGGAGCAACAGCCCAGGAACTGATCCCTGATTCCTATCGACTGGCTCCAGGCCAAACACTGCCGCAATAACAATTAGGTGTGCAAGTTTGTCGATTTTCTCCGGCTGCATGCTACAGCACAGGCAAACTTCTGAGCTCCCTATACCGGGCCTGGCAAATGAGGAGTCCATTTTGCATACTGTGCAGCTGAGAAAATGTTTTGACCAGTGAGTTATTTTTATTTATTTATTTATTTTTTTTATTATTTATTTATATATATTTTTTTTTATCAGCCAATTTAAATTTAATTTTAGGATTAAGAGATGTAGAATATACAGAAGAGGGCATTAATATGTGCTTTATAAATTTATATGTGATTTGTCAATATTTTAGAATAATTTGGTTGATTATGCTTGTATTCATGCTTGTATTTTAATATTATTTTTGGTAATAAGTAGTTAGTTTAAAGTATATTGTTGTCATTAAAATAAAATGTTGAGAAATGATAATAAGTTAGTATTTAATTGTAATGAAAGTCTAAACTCAATTGTGTCTGTTTTAAAATAAAATGAGTGTCAAAAATTTTTACACTTTATTCTGGCTGCTGAAACTCATCTGGTTTAATGTGTCATATTTTTACACTTATTCTGGGACTACTGGTTTGTCATTATAGGTACTGCGTATTTCAAGAATACTGCTTGTCAATATGGTAATTATATTAGCCATTTAAGGCTATTTTTGATTATTAGCCATTTTTGCATCTTCAACTATGAAAAACATTGGTTTGCACAAAACATGTTGTGAAAGAGAAATGTTATGGATTTGTCATTTTTTATGGACCCACTTTATAATAAGTATCTTTAACAACCATGTGCTTATATTTAAATTAATAATTTGATACAATGCACTTACTAGTTACATCTATAATTACATTGTCAACACTACCTCTACACCTTAACCCACCCTTAAACCTAACCATAACATCAAACCTGTCCCTAACCTTAACCGTATCACACCTTAACCCGTTTAATCCCAAAATTTTCCCAGACATGAAAATATCCAATTGATGTGCCATTAGTAACCCTTTGAAATAATCAATAATTATTTTTTGAATTTTTTTTGAAAAGCGTGTTTTATGTTCGGTCACAATTGTGACCGGTGGGATAATGTGTGTACTGAAATAACATATTTCTGCAGTCATAAATATGGTTAGATATTTTAGCCCAGCTATTTTAAACTGTTTGATCACATTCTAGGGTTACTATTATGCAAAAAAAAAAAAAAAAAAAAAAAAAAAAAAAAAAAAACTTATGCAACATTGATAGGAACACAAATAAAAAAATAAATGTAAAATATAAAATAAATTTTTTATATTAATGCTTAGAGTATTACCACACCATTACTGTGCATTTTTTCTAACATTTGATTTTTTAATTTAGTGCAATATTTTATTATTGCAACATTTTATTGTCATTTTCACCAGCAACTGCAATTAGATTTTATTGTTTACCTAAGTTCACTGTTATCCCACCGGTCGCTATTGTGACCATCAACATGTTTACTCATTCTATGACCACACTCAACAAAACTAAATATATGTGAATGCATATATTATTACTAGACACCCCTAAAGATTATGTGTACCAAAAATCTTTGTCATATATTTATGTTAAGACACTTTACTAGACTTTAGTTTTGGAGCTTTGATGCAGTCATCATCTTCTCAAGGTGCAAACAAGAAATAGGCTGCTCTGGTCATGTGACAATTTGCATCATGTAAAACTGCACATATTTAATTGAGACCCTTTATTTTTTTCCATATTTGCAGGAAGTACACTAAAACATCGTTCAGTAAGGTTTTTAGAGCTTTATAAATGAAAACCTTTTTTACGGTCACTATTGTGACCGGTGGGATTAAACGGGTTAATAGCAGCAATAGTGATTTGTAATACAACATGAACACAATAAGTACACTGTTCTAAACAATTCATTATTATATTATTCATTATGTAAGTGCATGTTTGATGTAAGTAGTTAAAGGCACCTTATATAAAGTGGGACACTCTATTTTACATTTGTATTCACTTTGAATTCAAATGATAAGCATATACATTTCAGTTGTTATTGGTTTGGGGTTAAATTATGTAGTACTTTAGGATGACGTTTAAGGTCAGTAACAATTAAAAAAATAATAATAATAAAACAAAAATGACAATAAACACGTACATTTGGCATACTAGTTTAAGAATCATCCACTAAACAAACAAACAAATAAAGGGCCCTAATTAAAAGTAGTCAGTTGATACTCATAGCACACTGTGGGGGGGAAAAACACCCATCAGCATATCAAAATATACAAATTATATATATATAAATGTTTTATTAAAACAAACAAAGAAATTACTTACCTGCACATAAAATATAAATTTACTCTAAAATCATGCTTCAGTGAACAAACAATAGTTTAAAATGCAAATCTATATAAACAAATAAAACCAGTTTTCAGCAACGTACCATATATTTGAGGAAATAAGATTTGTTTAAAGTTCAGCAGTAACATTATTTTTAGTGATGTAAAAATTCTTGAAATGTTAAATGCACAAACGGTGCAGTTTCCTGAGAACGTGCCTGGCTCATTATCATCTTGCTCTTCCAGTAATGTGTTGTTTTATACACTGGTAGTGAGAAAATAAGAAAGAATTCATTTAATGAGTAGTGTGTTTAAAGCAGGTGAAAGAAAGCTCTTCAGCTGTCTTAGATCTGTTACTCATTCACAAATCAGCGACGGCCAAGCCTCCTCCAGCAGCTCAGAAACGCACTGTGTTTGTGTAGGCTCTGATATGTGATTGAAGGATGCAGTGGAATCATTGGCTTCTTAAGCTGCTCTGTCAAGAGGAATTAAAGCCTGAGTATCTGGAGCAGGACAGGTGGAATGCAAGAATGGAGATACCTTAATCTGGCTCTTTCAGAAAGCGACACTCTGCTGAGCGGTCAGGAGATCGCAGGTTACGCAGGTGACCCGTAACCTCAGTGTACGAGTGTGTGGCAGACATCCGGACAGGTCCAGACTCCTCACCCTCCTTTTCTGCTGTTTGCTGTGTTTTTAAAAGAAGGCCCAGAGCCATCATCATTACACTGAGAGCTTGAGATGGCCAAACCTTAATGTGTGTGCAGAGTTGCTCCATTTGTTTGTAAGGCCCTCAGCAGAAGTGTGGCGGCTGTTGACATTCTCCATATTATATTGTTTGAATTTTTCATCAAGATCCTGGTCTGCATTACAAGAGCCCTTTTGTTTCCATGTTATTTGTACATTCTTTGTACGTGTGTACCTAGCTCTTCTTTTGTTTGTTTGTCCATGTGTCTTATTTTAAACACCCAGTCCATTTTTTATCGTCCCCTGCTCAGTCGGTGTGGCGTTTGTGGGGTCATGAGCTGCGGTCAGCTGCGTACCCCCACCCATCCTGCATCTTTTTTGGCCAGTACCTTTTGTGCAGGGGACCCTGACGTGCCTGTGAATACAGGTCACCACAGGTTACTGACAAAGGCCTGTGAAAGGGTGTTCTGTGCTCCACTGAATGGGCCGATGTGCACCGTTAAATACGGCCTGCCTCCTGTCAATGTTGCCGCCATTAAAAAGAGCTTTGCTTGATACCCTCTCCTTTTCATGCACGTGAAAGTTAGTTTTCTCTTTGTTTCTCCCGTTGTGTCGGGGCGTTTGGCGTCTTTGTCATACTGTCAATGTTGCAGCAGTAAAATGAGTTCATCTTAGAACCGGAACCTGTTCTGTTGTGTGTTTGCATCCATAAATAAAGCAGTAATTTGTATCATCGCTGGTCACTTCTGCTCTTAAATCTGGACCTTAGTTTAAATCCCTCTTCATTGGTAAAGAAGGTAAATACTATTATTGCAGATGTGCATGTTGGAGTACCACACTGATAAAAAAAAAAAATAAAATAAAATAAATAAATGGTTGACTAAATTGAAAATAATTGGTTTTTTAAAATATTTAAGTATATATATATATATATATATATATAATATATATATTATTATATTATATATAATTATTTTTAGCAGCATTGAGATACTAATATTGTTTTAATAATATTTCCCATTATAATTCAATTTTAATTAAAGTTTTTAGTAGTATATATTAGTAGTATATTCAGTTTTACTTTTAGTTATTTTAGAATATCAAGGAAATTTACATTTAGATGAGAAATGCTGATATTAATGATATTTTTTGAAGTTTTGCAAGTTTTTAAATTTAGTTTCCGTTTTAGTTAACTATAATGATCCTGCACTAAGATTATAAATCAATTTATACCAAAAATCATTTTTTATGGGGTAAATCAGGTAGAAAAAGCTATTTAAGGTAATAATTGCAGGTTACCACTTTTTACAGTTCTTGTAAAAACAAAACACTAATATTGTTATTATTCAGCACCATGATATACTCTCATTTCCATTTAATTTTATTTTAAAATCACTTTTTAGCAAGCTGTAATATTTACTGCAAGCAATGGTATGTTGTTGTTATTATGAGGAGCAGTCGTCTCACTTTGTGTGTTAATGAATTTGTTGTGTGTGTGCTCTATGTGGTTTTTGTGGGGGGTATCTCAGAGGCTCATCTTGCCGGCCCAGCCCACTCTTTCAAGCCTGCTCTCCATGCATGTTTCCGGAAACGATTCTTTAGTCAGCTCGTTGCCTCTCCGCCTCCTCTATTGTTCTCTGCCCTCTAGGGGCCCTTCTCGCTTTATCTGATGCCAATTCTGCATCGCACTCCTCCTGCCCCCTATCTGAATGTCTCTTATATAGCTGTGTTATCTTATCCGCAGTGTCATCTCTTTATCAGCCCTATCCCGACCCCAGCCGATCAGTCAGACTGCATCAGAACTGCACACATGAGCACAGCTCTGCTTACACATAATCCGCTTGCTGTATTCTTCAATTTGCTCTATCGAGACAGACAAATGCTTATTGAAGGGGAGAAATAAAAAGTGGATTTTTTTTTTTTTTTTGCTCTTTGCCATTGTTGCGTGCACTGAGGTTGATCAAGTGTATAATAATATAATATAATATAATATAATATAATATAATATAATATAATATAATATCCCATGACCCTACAGATGACAAGAAGCTGAATAGAATAGAATAGAATAGAATAGAATAGAATAGAATAGAATAGAATAGAATAGAATAGAATAGATGTAATAAGCTCACAAAAATGTGATTTAATTACAAAATTTAAATTGAGTTAAAACTGAGCTTAACTGTAAGGTAACACTTTATTTTACAGTGTCATTGTTACATGTTAAATGTACTACTTATACTATAGTAATAACAGTAATAATAATAGTAAGTATATGTTGTTAATTACTATTACTCAGCAATAATACTAATTACACTTTAACAAGACACAATATAATATAATATAATATAATATAATATAATATAATATAATATAATATAATATAATGTTTAAAACCTTACAAAAAAGAACAACACATGTTTTTAAGAAGGAATCCTGGAATCCTTCTGTTTCTATTAAATGTTTTTGTTTTTAGGAAGGCGTGAGAGCTGGATAGGTGGAGAGGTGTTTTTCTTTTTTTCCTCTGTCATTCATGGAAACTACTTTCTTAATTTGTTTCTATTTCTTTCTCCGATCCCCACTGAATGAACACGAGGCTTTTCCTCCTCGCCGGCGCTGACGGACGGGATTGGATCTGCGTGACAGGTGATTCGGCCCAGCTGCTACCTGTAGCTGCCGCCCCTGTCAGACAGCAGCTGTCCATCTCTCGCTTGAACACACACTCACACACACTTACAAACAGTCAGTCACGCATCCAGTCACACTCATTCAAAACATAAATGCATACACTCCCACACAGCCATTCACCCCAAACAATCAGCTCTGCTCAGTTTCCCAGCTTAAAGAACGACATGCTCTGACACTACTGTTTTTCATGAGACTCAACTGAAATGGATCTTATAGTTTGTATTTATTTCCTGTGCATTTTTTAATTAAGATTAATCTGAAATCAATATGTTTATCAGTTTCTAGTTTAGTAAATGATAAAAACAAACCAGGTTCAAAATAATTCATTAAATATGTATGTATTAAAAACTACTCCTACTGTATATCAATACAAGATTATTTCTGCAAAATTAAGATAGAACTTACAGTCTGATTTAAGCATTTAAGAGGTTTTTGTTTGTGTTGTCCTTGTAGTCCCATTCATTCTCTTCCACCATGACAGGATCACACACTCTTTGTCTCAGTATTATGATGGCAATGAATATACTCTAATGGCCTCTGTCTGTTCCTCTTACACACCTCCGCTCAGGTACACCTGTCACCAGTCGACCGCCTCTCCGTCCGCCTCTCTTTCCTCTGCAGATGAATAAGGGAGATCAAACGGTGGGCAAGTTGTTAAAGCCCAAGGTGTTCTGCATAGTACAGTTAAGTCACCTTTACTAAAACTGTACCTAATCATTTGTATTTCTGGAACAAAACTCTAAAACTGTCGTAATCTCAACCCTGAAAAACCTGCCATATGAAATAATAGTCACAAAGTCACACATGTTTTTGTAACATATTTAATACACCAGGCTTTTATGGCTCGTATATTATGACATAGGACGATATGGAGCTCATATTTAGAGGCCCAGACTGAGCCAAAAAGTAAGATGAAATTCTGATAGCTTCTAATGTAAATCAATGAGATATAAAGTATAGGAGACTAACATTAAATAATTTAGACACCAGTGGTCATTCTGTTTCTCCCAATAATATAGCTTTGATGATATATAAATGCTTAGTTTAATGATCAAAGCTCCTTAGTCCCCAAACATATTATTAAATTTTATTGATTTATTTTTTGGAGATGATATATTAAACTTTCTTCAAAAGCCTGATGATTATATTTGATACATTTTTGCATGATTTAAAAAAAAAAAAAAAAATTATGTCTGGATAATCAAATTAATCAAGTTGCTTCAGTCCAGTAAGAGTTCATCTTGAAGCTATTTCTATTTGCACCAACCCTTAAAGTAAACATGAAGGATTGTATTAGACACATCAAAAAAGAATGCATCAGGAATTGTTATAAAAGTAAAGGGTCTTGATCTCCGCCACAAGGAAAAGTTTTTTGTTTGTTTGTTTGTTTGTTTTGTTTTTTCAATTCAATGAAAGACACAGACAAACATTTTGTAATTTCCACCCCCTGGAATAATTCAAATTGATTCAACATTTTTGTTGTCTAGTGCCGTTATATTTAATTCTGCACTTCTCCCCAATGAAGGCTGCATGGTAAATATAAGAAGTGCACTTGTTCAACTCTATAAGAGCTTCTCTGGATAGTGGGCAATTAAGCATTTACCCCCTTGATTAAAACACAGACACACTCACACACACGCACATTTGCACATGCTTGAACCGTCCCTGAACCCTTGCTGCCTAAATCATGTCTGGTCTGAAAAGACCATAGTGGAAAACTGTCTTCCTGTTCTCTCTTTAGTTATGGGATTTACCAGATCGCCAGTTTGACACCAGAAAAAATTCTTAAATTCCTTCTTTTCCTAAGTTTGTGTATTGGTGGCATCTTTTAACATGGGAATGAATACACTAGACAGCTTTAGCGCAGGCTGCTGTGTGACCTCATTATAGGTGTGGAGCCAGACAACAAAAAAAAAACCTTCTTAGGATACTTGCTCTTTTCACATGTTGCATTGTGTCTGCAACATCAAAAGCTCAATTGAGCAAAGCACCGTTCATCTGCAGCTTATTGCTGCCGGCTCACTTTGATTAGCTCACTTTCAGCCCACAATGGACACATATCTCGTTGGAGTGAGACAATGCCTACAAAGCTGATGCTTTAAATCCTTCAAAGCAGTGATCTGATGAATGCATCTGCCTCAAAATACAGTACAGATTGATCTATAGTTTAATATTTGTTCCTAGTATAATTTTAGTCCTTAGAAGATTTTTATTATTATTATTCATTAATGTGCATTTCAAATAGGCCTACTTTTTGGAAATTTTTTGGGTTTTCCATATATTGTCTCAGATTAGAAATATTGCTTTTTTCGTAGTGTCTTAGACTTAGCAAGTTTGACAGAAATAGAAATATCAAATTTAAATACCCAGTTATATTTCTAGTAAATGTCAAAAATTCATTGCCTCTTTTGTATTCTCCCTTACCTTTTTTGTCTGTTTTTTGTTCTATTTTATATAGTTTTTTTATTTTATTTTATTATTATTATTATATCTTATTATTATTATTGTGTGTGTGTGTGTGTGTGTGTGTGTGTGTGTGTGTGTGTGTGTGTGTGTGTGTGTGTGTGTGTGTGTGTGTGTGTGTGTGTGTGTGTGTGTGTGTGTTTTTGCCCCCAACACCTTTCCCCCGTCAAAACCTCATTACCCCTCTTGATTATTTAAAGTGTTTGCTTGACTGACTGACAAATATTAATATTATTAATATATGTAAAACAGAATCTGTCTGTTTTGCAACAAGAGGCACATATACTGTCACCCGACCCAGAGCACTGATACGCTTGGGGGACGGTCGCATCCAGTTGAGTTCACAGGGTCCCTTATGTGGCGTTCAGTGCTTCATATACTCTCTTAAAAATAAAGGTTCTTTATTGGTATCTATGATTTTATGAAGAACCTTTAACATCCATGGAGTCTTTGCATTACACAAAATGATCTTTACAGTTTAAAAAAGTTCTTTAGATTATTAAATGATAATAATAATAATTCACGCTAAGAAAATAAAAAGATTCTTTTAAGAACTGTTTTCTGACAGTTTCTTTGTGAACCCAAAATGGTTCTTTCATGGCATCATGGTGATAGTTCACTTAACTCGACAAATTACCAAATTTAATGCAATTTATTATCAATCAGAGACCTGCAAGCTCTAAATATATGTTGCGATGATTAACATGACAATAAAGGTATTTTGGCTTTATCATCTTCTTAACTATAACCCTTAATAATTATGGTTAGATTAACTGTTGTGTACTTTATACCTGCGAACAAGCATGTGCACCTGACTAATTAAACTTATTAAATAATAATGCCCCAACTCCTTTTTCCTACTTTTTATTTTTATGTTTAACTTGCAGTACTGTGGCAATGTGCAGAGACAGGTGGGTAAATGTCCCTCTGCACATACTGTGAAGCTTTGTGCTCCTTCAACTTCATTTACATTGTTTACATCAAATATGCTATGCTGTTTCTTAAATGATTTTACATTAAACACAGCTTAAATTAACAAAAGGAGTGTATTTGGTAGATTAAAACATTTAATTGCGATTGCATTAAAAATTAGTTAAGCCAATTATGTGAAAATAATTCAATCTCTCAATCAACTCGAAACTAGCTTACAATGAGTTGACTTTTAGATGAACAAACCAGACAAGTCTCTTGTAAACCGTGTGATTGTCACTGGATTCTATCTGAACATAAAAATGTTGAGAGACCTCATATGAGTTTCAATAATTTTACCACATTTTGCTGCATTAAGTAAGCATTTTTTTTATGTTCATGATGTTTATTTATTTATTTACAAAAAGGCTTTGTTTATTTTTATTTAAGCCTATGCCTATTTATGACTAATTAAGAATCCATAGCTCCTTAGGTCAAACTGTACTCAAAGAGCAGACTTTAATAGGCCAATGAAGAGCCTTAATTGTTCAGAGAAAAGCAAGGCCGAGAGCGTTGAGTCGGTGACTCCGGTTGGCTGTCCTGTTGGTGTGGGCGGCCGTTCACATCTTCAGGCATGGCAAGCCTGTGTTTGCAGTTGTCCCTAACAGCGCCGACCAACTCCAGCCCAAACACCTGTGTTTGCTTTTGCGCTCACTCCCCCAATCTTCTCGGTGCAGGTCACATGATCGGCAGATAGCCCCGGCACCATGGGAATACAAAAGCAGGGGCTCTTAGTGCAGTTAATCATTAATGTCAGGCTTCCTTGTGCCCCTCTCTCTTGACGTTGCAGATGTGAATGTTATCTTGCTCATGCATCCAGGTCAGACGTGACTGAGGGTAGCTGCAGGTGAACGTGGCTGATGGAAAGGGTTGAACCAGCAGTTGCCAAATGAAGGGGCATGGCACGACGGTGAAGATGATTGCTGATTGATTGAAATCTAAAAAGAGAAGCATATTCAACATGATTAGAGTGTAAAATATTTGTAAAGTATATATATTTAAAATAATAATAATACAACTGAAGGGAGAATGTGTAAATACTGTATATTCACACATAGCATAATATTACAAGAATACCCATTTTTGGTAACTAAAAATCTGTATTCCAGAAAACACGTTGAAATATAATGTTAAAAATATAGCAGCAACCACTGGGTTTGACATGGTAACTGAGAAATAATAGAATTTAAAGTCCTTTGTGCTGACATGGAACAACACATCCGTCTTTAAGGAATTAAGTTGGCTAAACCACAATCCTGTACTGAAAAGATACTGAGATTGTACTTCTGCCCAAACTTGTTATTGGTTATTCTACAGACCCCAACTACCCCCATACAATTCCCAGATGCACATACAGTTAAAATTAAAGGTTCTTAAAGGGGGCTCACAGAAATGCCATAGAAAAACCATTATGGGTTCCGCAAAGAACCATTATTTTCTTAGTGTAAAGAACATTTTAATCATCAAAACATACTTTTTCACCATGAAAAAAAATAAATATTTAAATAAATAAATATTGTGTAATGGAAAGTTTCCATGGATTTTGAAGGTTCTTCATGGAACCATAGATACCATACAGTACCTTTATTTTTAAGAGTGTGGACATGTTGTTGGGTTTAACATACATTCAAGTCTGGTTTTCAGAGGTAACAGAGGTGTAGTATGTCCATAGTTAATCATTCCTAACAATAAAGGTGTATATCAATCAAAAGTTTTAGGCAGATGTTAAAAAACTAAAAGTACTCAGCATAGTTCTACCCTGGCTATATAAATGTAGGTCTGAGGTTAAAATTTGTTTGTGAGTTACCTGTGCATTGCCATTGTATATTCTTGTTGTAGTAGAATTATTTGCTTTAAAACAAATATTACTTATTCATTATTATTATTATTATTATTATTAATCATAATAATAATAATAATAAAAACAATAATATTGAAATATGTGCAATCCAAGGAAAAGGCAAACCTGTAACTTAAATTATATGTAGAAACATCACTGAACCCACAATGTTCAGACATCCTGCCAGATTTACACCACACACTGTTTGTTTGTTCACCCTGGACGCTAACGATAAGAGCTTGGAACATGAGTTCACCACAGAAATCACTAGTTAACCAGAGCATGCTCCCCCCGTCCTCTGAAGAAACTCCCACCCACACACAGACATGCATTACCACACTGCTCCTGTCAAAGAAATAAAAAGCGGATTATGAGGCATATTTCCTGAGCCCGGGCCAATGGGGAAATAAATAGTTCATTTGTTGAGTCAGAGCAGGCCCTAACCGTAGTGCGCTTTAAACAAAGGTGTCTGTTTACCAGCAGCAGGTAGAAGATGGATAGCTGGTTAAACATTGCTGGCATACCTGGCCGGTGCCATGGGCCGGTCAATGAGACCTACTGAGGGGACATTGTGTGGCTGAGTCTTATCTCTGGTGTACTCTTTGAGACCAGACCTGTGAGTGAGCAAAAGGAACATTTGAAGAGATACAGATTATAATGTTTGGGCTTTGGGCTAATGTATATAGCCAAGCTGTTATCATTTAGCATTTCTCAAAAGAATTTGGAAGAAAATTGTTGGAAATATGTGGAATTATGAAGCAGGGTTAAAAGATGACAAATGCAAAACATTTTCAATGTTCTTTAAGAGCTTGACTAGTGGTCATCTTTTTACCGGTTTTACTTTTATTTTTAAATAATAATAAATAAATAATGCTTTGTGTATATATATATATATATATAATATATATATATATATATATATATATATATATATATATATATATATGCAGTTCCAAGTTTTAGAAGGGACATACCTGGCACTTAATTTTATTTCATATTTGGCCGCATTTTTCAGAGCCTTATATCTAAATAAACTTATTACTCAAACCTTTCACAGCTCATGGTCTCTCATGTAATGCATTACCAAAATACTGTATCACTTTTACATTTATTTTAGCACTTGGGTATACGTAAAAGTTCTTCAGCAGGGTGTGTTTTTATTCGTGTGTGTTCCCATAACCATATCCTTGGCATGTTCCGGTACTTGCTAATCACCCAGATTTTGTGTGTTTCATCTTATATGAGTCAGTCGTTCTCAGCCATTTCTGTGCAGTAGAGATCTGAGTCGTGTTTCAACACAGCGATTCTCAGCACCCATAAATTACACAGTGGTGGCAACTTAAAGAGGTGCTGAACAGCCATGAACAGAGCTTTACTTTACTATCAGTGAAGCGTAAGACTGCACTATCCCACACACGACCTGTTCACACACACTCACACAAACGTGCATGCATACATACATCCACTCACATATTTACAAATAAAAAAAAATAAAAAACATAAAACACAAATGAATCTTTTTACCTTATTTTTTCAAAGCCATTGAAGGTATTATTACTATTTTGGGTTTCATTCAAATCCAACATCCTTGTGACCGAAATCTGTCATCTTTCATGAAATCCCATAGCTTAAACCATTTTATGCACTAATGCATCAGTATTAGTCTATGAGTCATGACAAGAATGAAACGACTCTTCTCATCATCTTCTAGTTGCCTAATACGTCCATAATTCCATATTATTTTTCTGATGTGTCCTCAATGTTAGAATAGAGAATTTAAAATACTGTGGTAAGAATAAAAAAAGAAAAAAGAAAGACAAAAATTATCAGCGGTCAACCTAATTTACTTTAAACTGACTATAGGCTGTATTGTGACGTACATAGAAAAAAAAACTCAAACCCACATGCTCAAAAAAGAGTATAAAAAAATGAACACAAAAGAACAGAATGCATACTGCAGTGTAAAACACATATGTGGTCAGTTAACCTAAAAATCACACTTAAATATAGTCAAAAGTCAAAAATATTACTCAGTATGACTGCAACAAACTGATCATATTAGTGTGCGTTTTAAGGATTAGATCAGAAATAGGGAATAATGGTAACAGTTATATGGGTAACAATTTACAACAAGATCTCATTTGTTAACATTAATTAGAACAACAATTAGTTAGAGCAACAATCATGAATCTTAGTTCATGTTCAATACATTTTTAAGAGCAAAAACTGTATGTGTTAACATTAATGAACTTAAATGAACAAGCAATGAACACTTGTGTTTTTATTAACTAACATTAACAAAGGTTAACAAACACTATAAAAATACACTGCTCAGCGCTAGTTTATGTTAATGCATGAACTAATGTTAACAAATGAGACCCTATCAGAAAGTGTTAGCATTATGTTTACTACTTTTTATGGTGTGCAATCACAACAAAGAAGCACATGAGCTCTGGAACAGGTTTTTTCTTTCTGAGCAGCCATCGCATTGTCATCCCTCTTTCTTTTTTACTGATCAAAGGAGTCATGTGAATGGTTTTCTTTTGCTACCACTCATTTGTGAAACACATCAGAGATCAGAGAGCTACTGTATCATTAGCACACAGCCCATATTAGAACCCTTATACTAGACAAGATAAGGCATTGCCCTCAAACCGCAGTCTTGACCCTCTTTTTGCCTCAGCCATACCCCTTAAATGAGAGCACATGCAGAGGTGAAGCCCGGCCATGGAGATATACGAGCAATATGTAGCATGAGCATGTTTGTTCCCTAAATTAAGAAAAGCCATGCAAAAGTATCTAAATGACCATACAGTACAACATACAATGAGAATTAAACACATGGGGCAGCTGGACTCTTATCTGAACGAAACCCAGCAACAAAGGAGCCCTAAGACTAAGAGGCTTGATGCATGGGAAAGCTATGGGCCAGCTATTGTGATTGCCCTTCTGCTGAGTAAATAGTCCAAACTGTTCATTCCCCGTCTTCCATTCTCTCGCCGGCACATTGTTTGTGTCCTTGCATTTCATTCGGCAAGGAAGATTGCTCTCAGGCCCAGTGAGCAAACAGTCCAGAAAAGAGCCGGCTATCTTCTGCTGTTCCCAGGAGAACTAGCATTTTGATTTGGGCTCCAAGCTGTCAGAGGATTGGAGAGTTGATGTCAGGGTGCCTGAATTAATTGCTTTAAGCCGAGGAGGGGGCTGACAGCGTTTATCACCAACTGTTCAGTAAGATGTTTCCTCGCAATTATGCCCTCGACTTCGGCCGTGAGCTCCTCAGTTGTCAGCTATTATATTTTAGAGATGCAGGATGCCGCAGGACTCAGTTAAGAATCTGGACTAAATAACCTTAAACGTATCTGTGTGGGAGGTTATTATTCATTAAGAACGTACTGAAATTCAGATTCTGCTGGATATTACACTAGCAGAAACACCAGATCACACAACCTGTTCTGTTGGCATTTTCTGTTTCAGGTCAAATGCAATTCAAATATTAGTGTCTATTTTTCCAAGTGCAACATTCTTCCAAGCCAAACGACAATTCCTAAATGTCACAAAGGACATATAGCTGTTGCTTCGAGTACCATTTAACAGCTTAAATGAATTGTAAACTTATTGTGTTCTTGTCCGTTACCGTCAAAGGGCACCTCAAATGCTAAATAATTCATCTTCCCTATTCCCATCTTTCCCTTTTTCTATAGCTTCCATAGAGAGAGCATTTGCATCTTAAAGGCAATATGAGTCTTATCCTGTTGCATAAAAGGCACATGGATTTGTTAAGATTATGAACCGCCTCTCATATTTGTCTCACTGCTCATATCCATCACCTGATTTGCTTCAAAGGTGGCATAATTGCAAGGCATCCTCCAACAATGCTTTGTTTTGCATGTAAAAATGGCTCTGAGGATGATTTGCATTGGTATAGGTCTGCACTGGTTGTAGAACGGTCTATGGGAAGAGTGACCTCAATGATGAGTTGAGCCTTTTAAACTTCCTAATACACAGTTATGGTAACGGTTGCTGCTAGTAATGTTGCCAGTAACAAACATACATAGCCTGTACATCTTTTCTTTTTTAATTCTGTTCTTGTTGTTTTTTTTTTGTTTGTTTGTTTTTTTTTAACAACACTCTGTGTTAGAGTGCAACAGTCAGGTTCTATAAAGTAAAATAAATATATATATAATCCATTAAGTGAGCAGTCTTGTACATTTTTATTTATTTATTTATTTATCTAGTTATTATATTTTCAAACCTTTCAATAGTATTTTTTTTTTTTTTTTTTTTTTTTTGCTTCAAATTAAACTTTGTAATGTTGTGATTAATCTTGTATCTGGTTGGTTTGATTCATGGCTTATAACATTTCAACAAAGTTTTAAATCCCATGGGAAAAGGAGTGGAAAAAATAAATCCGGGACCATTGCCACTGAAAAAGTGGACGAACACCAATGCACTCTGTTTCGTGTGTTTAAATGCATCTTTTCAAGGTACTTTAATTCATGCTTGAGAACTATTGATATGCTATTCATGGGAATCAGCAATTGAGTTGCTTTTCTATTACAGTTAAAGGTACTCTTCTAGTGGTTATTATAGTTTTTAATCTGGCTAAGGGGCCTCATTAACATTATCACTACTTCATGCTATGCATCGCTTCTGTAAATTGGAAAACAAAGACATGCTTGCAGATAATAAATTGTCCAAAACAATGAGGAAAGCTCTTGATCTGACAGGAAATTGAATTAAACTGCCTGCTATGTGGCTGTCAGCACGAGGAGAGGGGTTAAACATTGTGTGTCAGGGGACCACTACTGTGTAGCATCTGAGAGTATAATCTGTTCTAACGTAGCAGAGGCTCCTCCGGGCTTTTTAACAGGCAACACCCAGACATTAATCTCTTTGTGATAAATGCATTTATACTGGATTAAACTGAAGATTGCCTTTAGTTTGAGAAAGGGTTGATGAATTATTTAGGTCTGAGTTGGGGGACTCTTGCTGTGGAGTCTCTGGGGACAGTGTGAGTTGAGATCCTGGATATGTATTTATTAGTAGGTTAAATCGGATTTGATCAAATGAAAGAACATCAACTGATATTTGCTCTCCCATCATGTTTTCTCATGTCTACATTTGTTTAGTGGTTTACCAATGTAAAATGAATACTGTTCATATATAAAGGAGCTTTATAAACTGTCTTCTTCATCAGGTTTCACATTGCAACAGTTATAATAAACTTAAAGAAGCATCACTACACTTAACTCTTAAATCCTGCAGCCAGATTTGTTTGTGTGTGTGTGTGTGTGTGTGTGTGTTTATTCTCCATGAATGCTTGAGGAAAAAGATTCTCATGTATGTTGCATGAGTATGTCCATCGCTTCTAAATAAATGCAGAAATCACCTTTGTGTCATACTCCTCTCACGTACAATAAATTGGACATGCTCTATCTTGGAATAACCTATCGCCTTTACCATTTTGGCACTGGGAACATATGCAGGACACAATCTGATTCGCTTTTGTTATGCAGGGAATCGCACAGGGGCATCTGGGCTTGTTTGCCTTTGGTGAGAAATGGAGATTGGTTCGGAGGTCTGAATGAATTGCTGGCGTCTGTGTTTATTGCTTTCATTAAGATTTAATGAGTCAAGTGTCCTTCCCAGTGACTTAGATTTTACACACAGCATTTGACCACAGGAAATGTTGGGCAAGTCTGTGAACTATTGGCATCTGTACCATGTAGACATGTTTGTTAATGTAAGTGATAGGAAATAGCATAGCTGACATCAACATTGTCATTTCTTATTTAACATCCTACTTATTTCACTCATAAATGGAATCTGGCATTTATTCAGGCAATTTTATCCCTAAAAGATGCTGATGTTTAAGCAATAAATCAGGCGAATGGCTTTGTTGAATGGACATGTGGTTTGGCCTGTACATCTCAGCAAGAATTTCACACCAAGCTGTTGGATGAGTGGGAACACAGGCCAGAACCATTACACTCTTACACTATTTCCGCTGCATTCATCATGATTCTCTGACCACAACACCTTGACAGACATTTAATAACAGCTAGACAATTATACAGCCTTTTTAAGCTAAAGAATAATAGACAATGTTCTTATTCAGAGTGTCTGAATGGTTAGGCATGTACATGACATTAAAAGCAATGTGAGATTAAAAAAAAAATGATAATGATACATTTCAAACCAATTTAAAACAATGCCACCTACTCATCCCATTAATTCCTATAGTAAATTGCTCAAGAAATGCTCATGAGTGTTTTATTTTAAAAACTAGTCAGCTCGTATCATGTTGATAATGACAAACTTAACCAGCTTGAACAGCTCCAACAACATATTTATATCATCTTAAGGGTTTAGGTAACATGCATTATCTCACATGAAATGCTAACATTTCATTAGAGGTCAGAAAACATGTATTTTTCCAGCCAAAGAAATGTGCACTTCTATGGTGAATTAGATAAGATGGCATGATTCACCTAAACAATTGCTGTGTTGAATTTCTCAAAACAAATGTACATCTGATCAGATTATTGACTTAAAGAAACAGAGATGTATCTGTTCATGCTCATAATATTACTCAGATTATATCATTAATTATATATATATATATATATATATATATATATATATATATATATATATATATATATATATATATATATATATATATATATATATATATATAAGAACAAGTAGTGCAATTTATTGTTAAGGTAATATAAAAGCATACTCCACATTTTATGATTTTAAAAAGAAAAAAAAATATATAAAAGTATGAAAAGCTATTGTTACTTATTCGTTGTTATTTTGGGGGAAAACTGTCCTTTTTCCAAAGTACGCAACCAGTTCAACGTCATCTTTAGGAAATAAAGCGTGTGCTACAATGTTTTCTCTCTGACTTTGTTATAGCTACAGGTAGACCAACTGATAAATATGAATTACTATCAACAACATTAAAAAAATAAATAAATAAAGATATATGGTTTAGATTTTATCGCAATTTAAATGGAAAATAGCTTTATAAACTATTTTATTTCAGCGAGCATTAGTATGCGACTATATATATATATATATATATATATATATATATATATATATATATATATATATATATATATATATATATATATATTCGTGGAAATATAATGTGGAATTATTAATTTTGTTATTCTTTTTTTATGTGTATTTAGCCTATTAATATTTTATCATAATCTGTTTAACGGGAGAATTGTGCACTAGTTCTACATGTAACCGTAGCCTACATATTGCGCAGCGTTTAAAACCTCTTAAAGACTATTCCAAAGACTAGCCTAATCCTATTCGGCATATTGCAGTGAAACTGCCTTTCTAACTTTAGGGTGTAAGATTAGGCGTCTGTGTTGAGTATTTATATAGTGTGGGACAGCAGCAGGATTAAGAGTATTTGGTCTCAAATCGGGGTAGTGCGAACGGTCCCTCCCCAGCAATGGGTTAAAGCGGCATTACAGCTTGTAAGATGGGTGTCCCGCAGATCTCCCTGGAGACCAGCTCCACTTGGGTGTTCCAGGACTGAGTAGAGAGTAAAATACGTGCTAAAGCCAGTTAGATGCCACCATACACTGTCATGCAGTTCGGATTTGACTAGTTCCTGTTTTTCTTTTTCTTTTTTCGTTCCCAAATTAGCTAATTTTGTGGTTTAGGTTACAGTGTCAGTTGTTAATGTGCGTTCAATTCAATCCAAATAAATAAAAATAAATCAAAGTTTCATTCCCATTCATGTAATTGTGCATTACGAACTATTTGTTAACCATATTCGGCCTGCATTAAGTTTGTAGTTACGTGACGTTGCTACTTATGAAAGTTAGGGCGATGCCCATAGCTCTCCTTGAGAAACTTTATACTCTTAATGAGAATTTTGAGGATCAGTTGTTTACACTCCGACTTTCATTTGCAGTATGATATGCAAATTGGACAACTCCGACGAAAAGCAATTAAACAGGGTTACCTAAGTGAGAAGGGAAAACACGCCAAGGAAAATCTGATCTCGTTGCTATAACAACAATAATAGTTCGATTTTTAGGATTTTCAGCTTTTTAAAATACTGGATATAAATATAAATATAATCCAAATATAAATATGTTTTAGATCTTACTTTTATATTGCATCCTTGAAAGTAGCCTACACTATCTAAAGGCAGCTTGGACTTTTTCATTCCAGGCCTCCTGTCTTAGATACATAGTCACAAGTAAATATGGGCAATATGATAATAATAATAAATTATTGTAATAGTGTTGTTTTTTTTTAAATAAAAAATAAATAAAAATAAAAACATTGTACAGAATCGACAGATAATCTGAGAAGCTACCATTCCTTTTATTTTATATATATATATATATATATATATATATATATATATATATATATATATATATATATATATATATATATATATATATATATATATATATATAGGCTATATATTGTAGACCTGTTCTTTCTATAAATTTACATGGTAAGGCTATTTTGGCTGATGTCAAACATTAGATTAGATTGTATATTCATGTTGATGGCTGTTGTTATTTGTGTCTCTGGAACGATGTAAACAGACCAGAAATTCGCCAGAAATTTTCTTCTTGGTTGTCGAAAATAATTGAATTTGTAGAACATTTCGCTTTCGTTAAATGCGAGTCGTGTACGAGCGTAATTTGGTTGCAAAGACTATGCGTTTATTTCGATAACAAGTTTGTCCGATAAAAAAAAAACACACTTCTGTATATCTGAGAACTCCATTTGATGGGCTGCGTTTATTGGCACGGCAAAACCCGTGCAAGTCTTCTGCAGTATCACTGGTATCAATCAGCTGGACTAGCCATCTGACAGTCGGCTGAAAGAGCCCCTTAACATCAGCACTTGAGCTGTGTCTGTCCAAGCGTCGATCTATATTTCCCCGAAATCAAAGTTGCACGCACAAACCTCCGATATGAAATCCCTATTAAGTCAAACACACGGCATGCATCGAAAGCCTCAGCAGTGGGCTGGATTTAATGATGAAAATGTTCGTACCTGGAGCCTGCAGAACGGTATCGGAGCCTCTCCCGCTGCCTTCTGCACAGAGCTGGAAGCCTCGCGGCATTTATTTGAGCTCAAACTCTGTCACTGTTGACTTTAGCAACAAAGCAAAGATTTCACTGCCCCGCTAGTTTAAAAAAAAAAAAAAAAAAAAAAAATGATTATTTTACCAAGATATCGATCAGCGCGCTATAAAAATTCAGCCTAGCATTATGTCCAAAACTAGGGGCACCGAAATTTAATTTCTGTGTAAATTTACCTAGAAGTGACGTGCTCTTATTCAAAGTTTACACTCGTGTGATTTGATTGCTCATGTACACATGCTATATGTATTAATACCGCCTTTTTTATTGTTTACCAGTTTTTGTTTATTCGCAGATCATGGGGGTTTGAAATACAATGGAATGGACTGAAAACTAAAAACACAGAGGTAACAAAACCAGGCCTTCTTTGCCATTATTCAAGTTGAAGGAGAATTCACATAGTGTACACATTCATGTGATACCCCAGGGGGATGATTTGTTGGCCACAGATGACTTCTTGATCTGCAAGTTTACTATTAAAAGGAGAAAGCCTGTAACAACTTCTGTGTTTCGGACCAGCAGTGCGAGGCCTGTCAAATATGCCCCCGAACATTTCTGTGTCTGGTTTTAGTTAGGACTTATTTTTCCTGTTATTTGTTTGTTTTTTGTTTTTGTTTTTTTTTTCTGTTATGTTTTTGTTTGTTTTTTTTTTTACATCAGAGGGGTCTCAAGTCGGAAAGAAACGAGAGACTTCGTAAAGATGACAGAAGATTATTATCAAATCAAATCAAAGTTTATTTATAATGCACTTTTTTAAAACAACAATTGTTTTCCAAAGTGCTGTACAAGCATAACCAAAGTAAAATAATTTTACACATAAGATAAATAACAAACAATAACACTAACCAAATACATAAAAACAGCTCACAAGCTGAGTTAAATGCCAGAGCATAAAAATAAGTTTTAAGACTGCATTTAAAAACAGCAAATGTTTGGGCCTGCCTAACATTTAGAGGAAAGTTATTCCAAAGCTTTGGGGCTGCAACAACAAAAGCCCGGCCACAATATTATTGTTATTATTATTATTATTCAGTAATGTCTAATAATGATAATAATAAAAAATGCTAGTTTTCATTAAATATTTGTTGCAAAACTGGCGAACTGTTATAATTTATAGAGCATATATTTTACGACATTTTTTATTTTTACATCAGAGTCTCGCCTCTAATTCGTAAACAAGAGACAGAAATAGGCTTGGGTTTTTGATTTATTTTTGTTATAACTCATTTAAAAGATATTTTGTCATATATATATATATATATATATATATATATATATATATATATATATATATATATAGTGTGCATGTATAAATAAATATATATAATTATATAGATTATGCAAATAATTTGTCTTTGCCTTGGGTTTCTCGCTTCATTTTGTTGTCATGTGACTAGTTGTCGCTTTTTTACTTAAAATGCAATACATATTTAAAGGCATTCGGATATAACTAATACTGATTATTTGGGGAATTTATTAATGTTTTGAAGAGTTTGTAATTAAAAGCATTTTAGCTTAGTTCATTTATCAGAAAAAAAAAATTCTGTTTTTATTGTTGATTTATTATTTCAGGTTAGGTTGAAAATAGCAAAAAATTAA
Source organism: Cyprinus carpio (assembly GCF_018340385.1). Classification (NCBI taxonomy): domain Eukaryota; kingdom Metazoa; phylum Chordata; class Actinopteri; order Cypriniformes; family Cyprinidae; genus Cyprinus; species Cyprinus carpio. The sequence continues at coordinate 19,081,681 of NC_056588.1, forward strand.
AAAAAATAAAAAAAATAAAAAATAAAAAATAATTTAACTGTGGCAGCTAATTTGTAGCCCTCACAACTAAGTGGTGTGTATGTGCAAATATATATATATATATATATATATATATATATATATATATATATATATATATATATATATATATATATATATATATATATATATATATATATATATATATATATAGATAGATAGATAGATAGATAGATAGATCATTCGTTGAGCAAAATTACATGTATTGTTGTTGTTGCTGTTCTTGACGACACGACACAAATGAGTGAAAATCAGAATTGCGAAAAAAAAATCCAAATAACACTTTAATATAGATTCTGTTCTTGTCATCAACTACAAGAATACACATTTACAAGCCATAAATAAGTTTACACAAGTGATTGAAGAACTTCAATCCGTCCGCAGTTCTTCGGTGTGATTTTGGTCCATTTTCAAAAGCCGCCTCGAAGAGTTCGTCACATTGTCAACATATCTTTTACAAAATAATTACTAACGAACATCTAAATTAACGGGGAACGTCAAAAATCAGAATACATATACACAAACATTTTACAAATGTACAAATTGTCACAAGGTCCATGAGAGTTTAGGAAGAGTTCAGGATGGGCCTGGAGTACACACCTTGATAGTACGATGTGTCCGGCGAATCCAGGCCTGCTTTGCTCGCCATAGAGCCCATGGATAACGCGCCGGCCATCGGAGAGCCGTAACCGTAATGCATCACTTGCTCGTATGTCTTTAGGTCCATTTTGTGATGTTGTTGCTCCGAGGACATGAGGTTGTTGATGGAGAAGGGATGATTGAAAGAATAGTGATGTTCTGGCTTCAGGTGTCCATCATGTGCCAAAACAGAGTGATGTTGAGCCAGGAGATGCTGCGCTTGAGAGGTCGGGGAGTCTGCGTGGTCCGGGCTCATACCCTGAGCCGACTTCATGTCAGACAGGGATCTTTTGTGCTCGTTGCTAGACGAGTTGGAATGAGGAGATTCGTTCCCGTTGCAGCTCTCAGAGCTGCTGTTCGAGCCGCCCTCCGAGGTTTTCCGACCCGGCTCCTTGCTCATTTTCTTGTCGCACTTGAAGCGCTTTTGCCTCCTCAGATAGCAACCGTTTTCGAACATGTTTCCGGAATCGGGATGAAGGGTCCAAAACGAACCTTTGCCCGGCTTATCCGGGGAGCGCGGCACTTTCAGGAAACAGTCGTTGAAGGACAGCGAGTGGCGGATAGAGTTCTGCCAGCGCTGTTGGTTCTGTCGGTAAAAAGGGAAAAGGTCCATTATCCACTGATAGATCTCACTGAGGGTCAGCATCTTACTGGGTGACTGCTGGATGGCCATGGTTATTAGAGAAATGTACGAGTAGGGCGGCTTGGCGTGCGTGTAGCTCCTCCGGTAGGTCTTCGGGTCTCTTGATCTGTTTATGGTCGACTGGCCATACATGGGGCTCATAGCGTTCATATTACTGTAGGAGGTTAAGGCGTTCATGGAGGGCGCTTGCGCTGCCATGGGGTTCATGGTCGGACTCAGGGCTGCGCTCATGCCCGTCATCCCCGCGCCCATGCCGGCCATCGCTCCCGTGCCGGGAGACATGCCGGTCATTGAAGGACTCATACCCGTGTTGACATAAGACATGTTCATGGTGTTAGCTGCTGTCATGTTTGCGGTCGAACTCATTCCGGACATAGTCATGTAAGTGTTCATGGAGTTCATTCCCAGTCCGGTGTTCATGTTGCTCACCGAGGTGTAACACTGCGAAAGAGATCAGACAATACGATTAATTAGGCTACAATGCAACTCCGAGCGGTACATGTTTAGAATCGTTGGCTTCGCTAAATTGAAAAGAGAAACATCAGAAAACAGAGTTTCCTAAAAGATTTTTTAATTGTAGCATATAACTAGTTTCATAAAGAACCGTTTTTTTTTTTTTTTTTTTAATAGTTCGTTTTGTTGGGGTTTTAAAAAAACGAATTCATCTGGAGATAATGTGTCATAAGGGTGTTACTAATGTGAAAGTCTTTTCGGGAGGCAAATAGAAGATCCCAACATATTAAAGGAAACCCCAGCTGTAGTCGATATTACCACCACTCAGAAATTTAAAACCAAGAACAAGTAAGCTATTTGTTTAAAAGTCAAATGCCCGGTTATTTTCGCTGTCGAACGCCCGGTGTTGTTGAAGAAGAAAACCCATGCATTCGTCGGTATCCATAATTGGAAATGAAAAGTTTGCATTGCATGTCAAGCACAACTTTAGTGCAGGGCGTCGAGATGATGGGGGAGGATTTGGAGGCGCCTCAAGTCAATATTTGATCTCAAAGTTAATATTATCTCAGGGCTAATATTGAGTTGTATAAAACCGGATCGGATTTCGACGAGGAGAAAAAATACATATATATTTATTTAGGTGAGTTACCCACCTCGGGCTCTCCGTAGTAAGTGCTCCAGTCAGCTGCGTGTTCGTGTCCCTCCATTTTGACAGCACCGAGCATCCTTGAAAAAAGTTTCTCCTACTTTTCAAAACGCTTCCCCACACGAGAAATGCTGTTATTGTGGGTCCTTTGGCAGCCAAAAGGTGGTTGTTGGGGACCACGGGATACACTCGTGTCGTCGTCGTGCTCTCCTCCTGTCAAGGGCTGGCGCATGTGTGTATGTGTGTGTGTGTGTATCTGAGATGACTGCAGTTGAAATGACGCCTGCTGCTGGCTCTTAACGCTGTGATATAGCTCTGTGCGCCCGGGCGAGCCTCCAATCCCTACTGCTTCACTCGGCCCCTATTTGAATAATCTGCTCACACCTAGGCGTGAGACTTCTCCATTTGCCCCCCTATTGTACACCTGCACAGCTTGAAAAGAGCAGCCCCATTTGAAAAGATTCATTATATCCTAATCTTATTGTATTCCATCGGGAGAAAGGGGGAATAGAAGTTTGGACTGCTGGCAGAGGAGTGGTTTGAAATCGCATCCATGTAAAATTGGGGAGGATGGGTTTAAGAATGCCAGCACCTCTGGGTGTTCTATATTCTTTATTCAGATTATTCAACTGTCCGAGTGTTTTTCATTTCATAGTTCTTAAGCAATATTTTATTCACAATCAATGGGAAGCAATTGAAAAAAAAAAAGCATGATCTATCTGAGCAAATCCATTTCACTTTTATTATTATTAGACTATTATTATTATTATTATTATTATTATTATTAACAGTTTTTTTAACCATTTATCGGTAATACATTTTATTTTTAGAGCTAAGTATACAAGTCCAATAAACATAATATTTATCTGATCATTGAATTTGAAAGTATTTGTAAAGCTGTATTTATTTGTATTTTATATATATATATATATATATATATATATATATATATATATATATATATATATATATATATATATATATATATATATATTGTGACATATATAAATAGGACGGCTGTGACATAGGCCAGATCGAAACGTTTGTTCTAAAAATCTTTTCGCCTATTTTGAATTAATTTGTTTACCTGCGCTCTAGTTTATGTAACTAATAGCGGTGCGCAGTTTGCTAATGTAAGAGCAGGTCATCGGTGTTGATTCTGCAGAGCTCAGAGGCAAGATTTGATTGCCTTCATTAAACAAAGTAGCCTAACATTTATACACTTTGTTTGACTATCCACGATATTTAGCTGGTGGTGGTTTGGTGCACAGGCTGAGGACAGCGAAAATAAAATAAAAAATACCTGAAGCCTACTACAAAACAATTGCTTATATTTTGATATCCTTTGGCCTTTGATAGCTACGCATCTCTTTTTTTCTGTGGAAAAAAAAGAGTGCGCCCTCTCTTGGTCTACAAATTGATTTTCCACAGAAACAATTGATGCTCAGTTGTTAACACTTTGAAGCAAAGTACTGTACGTGGGAAGGTTTTTTTTTTTTTTTTTCATTTAATGTTTAATAGATCACTATTTAGTTGCATTCAAACATGTCACGAAATTGTCTATGTATTTTCATACTCCGGTGTATAGATGAAATACTGATCTTTTAGGCATTAATAAATGAATAATTTAATATAAAAAATGACACAAAAATTATAACGGTTATTGTTCGGTATCAGTTCGTTTTATAAACACATTTATCTAAATTTGCAAGCTTAACATTACCATTCCCTATTTTAATCAAATAATAAGCCTGTTTCTTAAAATAATCACCTCTTTTTCGAATTGACACGTGCCTCGACAGAATTAATGGTGTAGGATCAGATTTAGTGCGTATTTGCGTACGACAGGGATACACTTTGCAAATATAATCACGGAGTTTATTTGGACCTGTGTATTGTGTAAACGGTGTAAGACTGACGTGCTCACAGAGACCGCGAAACGCGTGCAACATCGCCGAACAAATAACGTTCAGCAAATTCGTAGCAATTTCTTTTTGTGGTTTAACATTTTGTATGCCACTGCACATCTTAAACGATGGTGGTTATGAAGGCAACCCTTCTTTAACAACAGGCAATGATATATTGTAACAGTAACTCAATTAATACTGGGTCATCGCTGCAAATTAAGACTTTATTTATGCTGATTATGTATCTTGAGTGGGTAACTCCTGAAGTTAGTAAAAATAAGTATTCCTTCCGTTTAAATGGAATTGTCCGTCTTTAAAATGTGGGCAAATGGATCTACTTCTTGTGTTTTGCATATTCACATTACATTGATTTGACCTCCAGTCATTTTTGTAGATGCCATTTTAATTATTAAAGACTGAAAAGTTTGATAATGCTGGACCAGTTGTAGTCATCACAAACCTGTTCCATATTATCAGCCATATGTATTAGGCATGTTCGTTCCGTTTTTATTATTAAATTATTTTCTGAGTGAAAACCAAATAATAAAAAAGAGCAGTATAATTTGCCAGCTGTGTGTGTGTGTGTGTGTGTGTGTGTGTGTGTGTGTGTGCGTGCGTGTGCCTACCACATCTTCTAAATGTTCATTTTGGTCATGGAAATTAATAGCACAATTATAGTAATCCTCATAACATTAAATGTACTGTTTTATTCAGTCTAACAGAAAGCATTGACCAACCACCAATTTGAGACAAATAGAAGAAAGTTGCCTTAATACACAGAGCTCTCATATGACACCATACTGAGTATTTGACAGCACCTCAGATTCTCTGAATACTGAGTCACTACAACATTGTCCAGTTGTCCAGATCTAAATCATGCCATTTATATGAACAAGCTATGACAGGCATTTTTTTATTCAATTTTTCCAAGCTATACTAAACTAGGTAACTAGTCTTACCTAATTAAAAAAAAAAATGCAACTATGCCATTTGAATTACATGGCACAATGTCCTCCAGGATTATTTTGTTTGAAGTTAATTATTAATGGACAAGGTACAGACTGTGAACACATTCTGTGTAGAAGGTCACTATCTTGTATTTGGTGGAAATGCAGAAGGACCATGTCTTTGAGTAAACACACCACGTTGGAGCATAGGCCTATACTTTGTGCCTGACTGAACTTGGGTTGGCACATGTCACATGTCTCTCAAAATATCACACTCCAAACCAATACAATGGCAAATCTTTTAGTTATTTTGTAGAGGAATTCTTTTTTTCTCTCTCTCTAAAGCATTAGTATTTTCTCAGATTTTTCATCATGCAATTCAGCGCACTCTCTGTGTTGCGTGTTGCAATGTACTGTCACTGTGGGTGGCACCTTGGTGATCCTCCTCAATCTCATACGTTAGGGCCTGTATTCTCAGTAAATATTGTCATGGAATCTTTAAACTTCTCGACCTCCATTCTCCTTTTTGCCACTAGGAATTCATATTCGAGATCATAGAGAAGTCAGGATATTTTTAAGCTACTAGACCCAGTCTTAGATAGATAGATAGATAGATAGATAGATAGATAGATAGATAGATAGATAGATAGATAGATAGATAGATAGATAGATAGACAGACAGACAGATAGATGGTCAGTAAAAGTGAGGCAGCAGGGTTTCATTGAATTCCCTGCTGTTATTTGCAGGAATGTGTTACTTGGAGCTCCTCTTTCAAAGCTTTTGAACCACAAAAGAGGCCTTTAAACAAACCTATGTTTGTTCTAATTTTCTCTTTTTTGCCATTTGCACTTTTACCCCATCATTTATCTGATGGAACACAAAAGGGCCAGCAGGTTAAGCTTATGATTCATCTGTGTGAAACCGATAACTGGATCTCTTTCTTTCCAAATAAAAGATGCAAAAATGTTTGCCGCACAGTGTCTGTGGCGACAGTAAACATTCCAGAGTGAGACAGGAGTTTGTTCTGGCTATTATCTGGCACAGCTGTGACAACCCCTGTTGGCTGCAGGTTTGTGGCCAACCAAAGTATGTTTACCTGGAAATGAATCTCAAAAGTAGTGTGACAGGGAATGTACACAACGCCGGATGGATGCAGAGGGGGGAAAAACGCAGTCCTGCCATTGAAATGCCATTCAAAGCCAAAGGGGGTGGTACGGAAGATATTGCACAGGGGCCTGGGCGCAAACAGTGGCGTAAATGGGCCAAAGGACTTCCTCAAATACGCACTTTTTGATATTGAGAAGCATTCGCCGAGGACTGCCCCGTAGTGCACTTCTGTTTGGTCTGTATCCAAGGCCCACTGCAATACGCTTCTCTTGTCATGCAAAAAAGAGCACGGCACAATCATGCATACCTCAAACAAGGTGCCAATCCACATCCAGCAAGCCCAGCGTACTGGAGGATCATCTCTTCATTTCAGCTAAATGGCCAAACTGGGAAGAAGTTAAACAGGGTGACAGAGGGAACAAAACAAAGCTTTTCGACGGCTTGAGATGGTAAATCTCTTAATTGATCAGATTAATGCATTATAATGCTTTGGCATGTCTGACAAACTATTACCCCTCTGAGGACAAAAAGGTTTGGATTAAATCCATTATTTTAATCCTTCCATTTTAATGTATGCCACAGCAAAAATGTAATATCAAATAACCCTCCACTGCTATTCATCAGTGAGGGAACTGCAAAGTCAACACACATTTTAATTACAAGCCAAAAGCAATTAAACGTGAGGACAAGCGTCAGTATGCTAATTAAATGGCAGGCTCCCGTGGGAAGAGAAGCTCTTAAATATCACTGCTATCAGTCCAGATTGAGCACTACGAGCTGCCATCGTTCACACTCACCTGACAGATTTTCACCTCCCAGCTGCAGTAAAGTAAACACGGGCTTGACAGAAATCAGTTCATTAGGGAAAGTTATTAAAGCACGTGTAACATGAAGTTAGTAAAAGATTAGAGTTTCCTGTGTTTCCTTGCCATCCTTCTCTCCTTCCATTAGTAAGGTTAGAAATAGAGTGCTACTTTTTGGATTTTTGAAGGTATAGAAAGGCCAGAAATCCATGTATCTTAATCCGTAGATTCTGCCAATCCTTATCGGCGTTTCCACCGGTTGAACTGACTGATGCAGGCATTCAGCCCCTTAAGAAAACAGTCACGTTTCAGTTTTACATCAGTCAGAAGCCATTTGACTGTTCACATTTTCCATTATTCCAGTGTCTGCCGGAGTGCAGTCTTATCTGTATTCCAGGCTGATAGTGAGCTTGGGATTAAAGTAGCTGGAATGAAGGCTGACCCAAGAGCTTTGCTCTGTGTTTTCAGCTTCACGTATTCATGCATTGACTTCTTTCATGAATTCTATATGCCTATTAAATATTTCTTACAGAATTTCTTTAAGCTTTAAATAGCTTTTAAACCTATAAAGTCTAACTCTGTAGTGTATTTGATACATCTAAATGATCAACATGATCAAATCTTTGCTGAAAAACACAATCTACTATATGCCTTTTAGTATACTGTAACTCTACAAACATCCACCTTCAGGTCATGGTTCATGTGTCTTTTCATCTTTACTGATTTTTATTAATTCAATGTAAAAATGACATTTATATTGTAAGTAATATTTCAAGATGAAGTTTACTGGACTGAAGCATCTTAGCTTTAACTTGATTGTCCAGACATCATTTTTCAGAAAAACCATGTTAATATGTGAGTATCAAAAATGACACATCATGCTTCTGAGGAATGTTTATATCATCTTACTAAGGTTATTACTGGGAGATATAGCGTGACAACTGGTATTTATATAATGTTTTGTTAGTATCTGCTATACTGTTATAAAGGTTAAATTACACGCTATCAGAATTACCTCTTACTTTTTGGCCATATAAATATCAGTATCTGCACCAAATTGCATATTTTTGCTTAGTTTTGGCCTTTTAATAAAATGTAGGTGTTTTTTCCTGTCCTTGAATATGAGCTCCATATTCCCACTACATGGTCAATAAAAGCCTGATGTATCAAATGTGATACAAAACATAAAACAAAGATGCAAACTTTTTTTTTTTTTTTAAGATTTTGTCTAAAGATTGAACAACCTGTTCCATTAAAAAAAATGATATTCCTGGCTATTATTCCATAAACCCTTAAAGAGGTTAATCTTATGTATGAATGCTTAGATGTTGTGCTATAATGATGCTAATAAACACCGCTATGTGTTGATATCTGCTGGGTCACCTGTCCCAGTGTGAGTTTCCATCAGACTCATGAGTGAATGTTATTAGAATTCTGCTCTGCAATTCCTTCCTGCTTCACCTGAAGATCCATCCATATGCAGATGGCTAATTTGTAATGTTTACTGAAAAACAGCATGGGGGAACCAGGGAAGCTGAATCTTTTTTTCATCCCAGCCATTCATTCAAAAGTCCCCCAGACACCTCCGCCCCAACATCAGTGCCCAAACTGTGTTTGCTTACCCATGAACAGTGGCAGAACCCAGGGAGGGGAGCCCATAAATTCAAGTTCTGTTTTACAGGCCTGGATGGCTAACAAGCTAGCCCGCTAACAAGGAAACTCCAATAGAGAGCCCCTCAACAGATTAGCACCTCATCAGCCTCCCGTGGCTGAGGACAAATATAGCCTTCCCTCCCATAAAATACAATGGGACCACCGGCGATAAACAACACCCCAGCGGGCGTCCGATTCCCCCTCACTAAACTTCCTGACCTTCCCCTTCTCTCTGCCTCACAGCTGCCTGAGCCACCAAGTCCTGCTCCAGCCCTGCGGCCCAATTGGAGAGTTGTGTGTATTTCAGGTGAGCAAATATTGCCACTTGCTTGAGAGTTCAATGGTTGCCCCTTTCAGAGGTTGCGTATTGGAGTCACTGACTTGCAGGAAGTAGGTGTGAAACTATGGGAATTCCTCTCAGCACAGCTGGAGTCATCAAATCAGCCCAGTCTTGGATTGGCCCTTAGATTTCAGCCTCTTTGTGGATTCTGTCGGTCTCATTTAACTCTGGTGTATGGACCTCTAAAAAGAGAAAGGGAAAGTGTCATTTAAAAAAAAAAAAAAAAAACATACAGTGTTTAGAATGGCTGATTCTGTAGCTCACAGTGACAGTGAGTTTTGAGAATTGACCTGATCGAGCATGTGCAAGTGTTTACAAAGGTGCTAACTGGTTATTAAGCTTCTACCTTAATGGAAAGACAGTCGAAGTGTCCTGAACTGAACTGGCGCTAAACTGAAATGTTCTCAACAGAAGTGGGAAAGGAAATCATGTGCAGCTTGATCGTGGGAATTTTTAGTGATTAGATGAACAGCTCTTTCTTCATATCAAATCACAAATTCAGCACCTTGCAGATTTAATATACACAGAAAATAAATGTTATCATTATGCACAGTATACATAACAGTTTCAGAAGGTATGAACTCAACGCTTCAATGCTCTTTAGTTAACAGTTGCCAAGTTCATTATAAGGTTTTTTTTTTTTTTTTTTTTTTTTTTTTTTTTTTTTCCATAATATAAAACTTTTGTTTTTACCTTATTGGGTTGTTTTGTTTTTTATTTTTTTAAAAATTTTCACTCTTCACACTGTTTCTCGGTGGTGAAACTAACTCCCAACTTTCACCTGAATCCATAGCTATTTATAATTCTAACCATAACACTCCTAGGATCACTTGATCTATCTACAATTTTAGCATTAAAAACGCAATAAATAAAATAACAACTAAATGAAGAAATATGTTGAGCTTACACTTTACACTATGCTGTACTACACTGGTGCTTGCAAAAATTTGATATGGTAACATTGTGTTACTGCCTTGGTTCATTGCTTCTGGTTGTAAAATGTTAAAATATTCATTGAAAGATGTATAATATTGATTGAGATAGAGAGAGAGAGAGAGAGAGAGAGAGAGAGAGAGAGAGAGAGAGAGAGAGAGAGAGAGAGAGAATACATTCATAATTGTGTATTTTATAAACTATAGGCACTTCTGGCCTGTATAAAATAAAATTATTAAGCATTTTTTTATACTCTCATTTCTTAATTAAATTTGTCCACCAACAATGTCCAACAGTGCATGTGCACCACATAAGTTTTCTAAAATTATGTTATACTTGAGGGATGGCCATGATGTAAAAATGTACCTAAATCATTTTACCCCAGAAATACTGAAATGTTTATTCATTCTCAGAGAAAATGTTACTTTTGAAAAACAGTACCTTTAGGGGAACTATAAATTGTCAATGGGACACTACCCTTAAAAGGACATATCTCTAGCTTAGGTTCATAGTAGTACCACACGGTTTTACCATGGTAAGGTACTTAACTAAGGTACTAATATGCACCTTTTAGGGTTAGATAAGGAGCAAAGTTATCATTTTAAGGATAGTGTGCCACTGACAACCTATTGTACCCGTAAAGTTAAATTTTTGGCACTTTTTCCTGCAGTGTTTCACCATTTTTTTAGATCATTATAATTACTAAAATGTAAAGTAAATTAATGCATGATAAAATATTTACCATACAAGAATGTGATGTGTGTGTGTGTGTGTGTGTGTGTGTGTGTGTGTTGTGGTTGTGTGTGTGTGTGTGTGTGTGTGTGGTTGTGGTGTGTGTGTGTTTGTGTGTTGTGTTTGTGTGTGTGCCTGTGTGTGTGTGTGTGTGTGTGTGTGTGTGTGTGTGTGTGTGTGTGTGTGTGTGGATGTGTGTGTGTGTGTGTGTGTGTGTGTGTGTGTGTGTGTGTGTGTGTGTGTGTACAGTATATACACATACATATATAATGGCTAAATATAATGGTTCTCTTTAGAACAGTTTGCTGAAAATAGTTTTTTGATATCATCGCTGCAAAAACACTTATTTGGAACCTTTTAAAAATACATGACATTTTCAGAGTACATTTTATATCCAGATGTTATAGGATTTCAGGAGTATTAAGATCATACCAAACTGTATTGAGAACATGCCAACCTGTCAAACAAAAGCACCAACATGTCACATGAGAAGAGCTAACACAGAACAGCAGTGCTGTATGGGACAATGCATTCCAACACGACGTAACGTCAAAGGCACACAGCTGGAGAGGGCTATACCTCTGTGCTCAATCAAAGCTCCAGATAGGCTACTCTAGTGGGGTGTCCATGAAAAAGACTCCTCTACTGCAGTCAGCTCTCTCTCACACCTCAAATGAATCTGCTCCCTGATCCTGTTTACTCTTTGTGTGTTTGCTTGTTTGTTGGTTTGTTTGTTTGCTATAATGCCTGTCGATGCCTTGCATTGTGAAGACCGACAGCAGCTAGACGACGCTCCACATGGACCACCCTTGAAGCTGGTTGAAGAATGCTGATGCTAGTCTGAATTATACTTAGAGGGTGGTTTAATATGCATTTGTGTTTGATCGGCAGAAGAGTTCTGAAATGGAAAGAAGGCGATGTTTATCAGCTGATAATATTTCTAGTATACACAGCACAGTGAAGGCTTACAGACCCAAAGCTCCCGTACTTCACTGAGGAACATATTGTATTGATTGCTTGAATACAGATTATGTTTTATGAAGACAGATTTGGTCCATATGCAATTTTGATATGTCATAATGGTGAAGTTTTTAACAAAATGCATACAATAAATGTGTTTAGTTAATGTGTTTAGTTCAAAGTCCGATATTTCGAGACTGACTGATGTACCTTATTTCCTTCTGAGAGGACATTTCATTTCATTAATTAGTATAGTTTAATTATTGAGTTATGAATTAATTATTTAGTTGATCAGTTATGTTGTAATGATTGTTTTTTTATTTTTATATGACAAAAATATCACTGTAAGAAGTAAAAATGTAGTGGAGCCCAAAGAGATACTTTTAACATGGGGTGAGTTGTAACTCCTTCAGGTTAGCCAATGAGAAACTAGTTACAGGTTTGAAAGAAGATAGTAGATAGTAGAAGAGAGTAGAAAAGTGATAAAGTGATTAAAACAAAACAAGATTTTTTGTTGTTGTTGTTGTTGTTTCGTTAAGGTAATGACCCATTTGTGTTTAATGCTGTTATGTTTGACATTTAAGAGAGGTTTTGTTTTGACGTTTTTGTGCTTATCATGCTGAAAGAGCAGGCTTGTGGTTAGGTTGTGTTTGGTTGTGGCTACGTGAAAGTTCATGACTCTATGAGCAATGATTGTGCTAATGCCAGCAATGAGTAATATCTTACTTGTTTGTTACTTTTACATGCTAAATAACTCACATTTAGCATGCATTACATAAGTTGATAATTTATTAGTAGTTAAATAGTCCTCAGGTAGATTTAATTGGTTCTCAACTTAGAATTGGCTAGATTTATATATATATCTATATATATATATATATATATTATATTATATATATATATATATATATATATATATAATAATCAACTTGAAATTATTTTAATTATGTTTTTAGTGCATTATCAATAATCTGATTTGTGATCATGTTAATGACAGAGCTTTGTAGAATCCAAATCATCAGATTATGTTTTAAGTGATATATATATTATATATATATATATATATATATATATATATATATATATATATATATTTATATATATATATATATATAATATATATATATATATATATATATATATATATTATATATATATATACCATAATATAGGAAAAAATGGAAAAGTATATAGACCTACATTTACACACACTCTCTCACACACACAGTCTGTAAAGTTTTTAGAAAAGAAAAGGATTCCTATAGTATTTACAGTAAATGGAATTGTTTCAAATGAAATGAGTGTGTTGCCGTAAGATTGCTGATACGTGATGGAATAATAATTTCAAACAAGTAAATGTGATTACCACAATACAGCCATGCGCATGTTCTGTGTTGCTGTTATAGTCCACTCCAGTAGTGAGGTAGCTTGTAGAACTCTTTGCACTCCCACAGTTTAGGAATAAGTTTTACTTTTGTAATCTACTTCAGTTTATTACAAACAAACATGGGAAATATTATATATTATATATTATAAAAGTTTAAGAAAAACACTTAGAAATAAGTTAGAAATGTTGAAACCTAATGTGTTTTGCCAAATCTGATGGGTTGATTGTTTTGAAATTATTTGGCTTGCATTCTGACACTCCAGGAATTCCTCATTTAAGGTGTCTTTGTGTAATGTGAATCATGTGAAATAACATATATTCAGATATTTATTAAATGTTACATTTTATTTTAAGGGTTTTTAAAGTGTTAAAACACAAATAAGTACAGAATAATATTAATAAGCTTCATGCACAACTTTACGATTGAATTAGGGTTGGTTGCTTGTAATTATGCACAATTTACTGTTATTATTATAGTATGTACATCTGTAATTCCACCACCTTAAAGTTTTACCATTTTAAATGATAAAGATTTGCATCACTACCCCAGTTTACGTTTGTGGGTCATATAGGCTACATAACCCATATTTTTTACTTTGGCATGCAATGCACTTAAACCCTAAAACAACTTGAACAATACATTTATTGTTTTTATTTTCAATCTGACGTGTAACTAAACGTTAAATAAACGTTAAAAACAGTGTTCATGATTCGAACCTGTGACCCTATGAGCACAACATGCGTCTGAAGAAATTAACTTTTTAATAGCATAGGCTACCACAAAAACGCATTGGGTTTTTCGTTAATACTATGAGCAGAATGCCCTCTAGTGGCATAAAATGAAATCAAGTCTGTACGACCCTTCCAAGAAGAATAGATAATGGTTGCAGAAAAAAAAAAGTTCATTTGTATTCCACTGAGATTCTTTTCCACTGAGATTATTTTTCTTAAATCAGTCTATTTTTGTAAATAGACTGACACACCCACACTCAAACACATAGCCAAAAACCTTAATATTCTAGAACGGATTTATGACGTTCAATGACAAAGGATCGTAAATAATATTGCGGTGTAAATAATTATATAAATTATTATATAATGTATATAAATTACAGCAGATCTCTACAGTCTCATTAGAATCATTGTACATTCATGTTATGCCGTTAATCGAGATTAATACTCTATAATTTATCCAACACATATAGGCTATGCAAACATGTTATCATGTTTTCTTATAATTGACCGAATGTGCATTTAATCCCTCAGTGGTATCTATAACAAATGTGTCTATAAAGATAAGAAATGCATATGAGAATGAATAAGACCTCAGGCCTCCACTTACACGCTGCTTCACCTTCTGGAGCAGCATCTGGACTTCATTACCCATATATTTACACAATATGTGCATTTAAGCCCGTTTTGATCTCTTTGAATTACCCACAATCTTTCCAGCATTTAATGGACTGCCAAACCTTACATCTCGAATGAGGCCGAATCTACAGCAATATAAATCTTGCCTCACGACCGCAAGCGGAAAGCGCTGATTCTCAGTGCTGCTGCATGGTTTGTGTGGCGGTCGATGCACATTTACTGCAGGACAGGTCAGGCCAGCGCCAACTCCTGTGGTATATTACAGGCTTTATGGAAAGTGAGACCACATGTGTTTCTGTATGTATGTATGTATATATATATCTATCTATCTATCTATCTATCTATCTATCTATCTATCTATCTTATATTATATATATATATATATATATATATATATATATATATTCACTATTGATTTAGGGGGTTGCAAAAATGTCTGAAATTTTGCGATTCAGTTGGAGTCATTCGGACATTTCACCCACACACTGAAGCGGTTTCTCACACCATAACGGGATATTCTTTTAAGACAGAAAGCAAAAGCGCTGGATGAGGTGCAATTTATCTACAATCCATTGCATGGGAGAAACCAAAAACGCTATTTTATCTCACAATTCTGAGGACAAAAAAGTCAAGACTTTTTTTATTTATTTGTTATTTATTTATTAATGCCGTGGCATAAACAAGCATCCTTTATGCTCTGTAGGCCACAATTTATAGCATATACAAAATAGTGTCTTAGTATTTTTGACTTGTTTTCCCATACAAATATCTATGATACATTTACTTGAGAAGCAAAATGACGCGAGACATCGAGTGTACATTTTTTTTTTTTTTAAGATGACCAAACAGTTTTGGTGATCACTCAATTCCATGATATGGACAAAAACTTATATTTATCAAAATATATTGTTTTATGTTCCACGGAAGGAAAAATGCCAAATCAACACATCATATTTTACTGTTAGCTTTAAGTTTTTACAAATAAATAAAGTCATGCTCTTCCAAGTTTTATTTTAATTCATAGGCTATTATTGGAAGAAAGATTGTCTTATTTCTGATCTCAGGCCTGTAGGTCAAGTTACCTTTTTATATATCGCGTTTTTAACAATACAGATTGTCAAAGCAACTTTACAGTATTGAATAGGAAAATAGTGTGTCGATAATGCAAAATGACAATAGTAAACACTCTATTTTCAGTTAAAGGCAGTTCATCATTGAATTCAGTGATGTCATCATCCAGCTCAGTTCAGTTTAAATAGTTATCTGTGCAATCAAGACCTGTAGGTGCCTTATCTAAACCAGTTCATGATAAAAACCAAATGTATCCTCAGTTTGCAAGGTCTGGTCATGAAATAAAATGACAGAGTAAATTTATCTTCCCAGTTTTCCTGTCTCCTGAAGATGAACACTTATCAGTCAGCCATGTGGCACGGCCACACTTCTTTAAGTCATTTGCGGAGAAGGGAGATAAAGAAGCTCATTCTGCGGTCCCTTCATCTCAGGTGGAGTGGATGAGACTCACTCTTAACACACGGACTTACAGCAGACCTGCTGTCTCGAGTACATGCAGTAATGTTGTGAAACATTATTTTACTTTTTTCTATTCGAATCATTTTAAAAATGTAATTTATTCCTGTGATGCAAATCTGAATTTTCAGCATCATTGCTGAAATGAACAGCTTTTCCCCCTGCGAAATACAAATACAAATTAACAGCATGTACTTACTATAGGGTTAGGGTTAGGTTTGCTGCATGTAATTATGCATAGTTTACTGTTAACACTATAGTAAGTACATGTAATATATGTAACAAGGACACTGTAAAATAAAGTGTTAAACCTTTTCTCAAAACTAATTTATTTCTATAAATAAAAAAAATACTGACTTTCTTACAGTAAGTTTTTACACCAAACCTTATTCCCCATATAGATTAATCAAAATACTACTGAGGATTTGACTTATGACACAAAATACAGAAGAAAAAAACATGAAGAAATACAGCTCATTTAAATATGAAAGTAAACTTAGCCAGTCCTCTTCCGTTTCATAAATTTGTGTTGTGAGGAAGGCAGCAGTGCCTGATGTCCAGCTGCTGTTGATTGGAGCTGATTTGTGGTGCCACTGTTATACTGTGACTAACTGCTCTGAACACACGGACACATACAAACACACCAGCAGCAGAGACCCACAAAAACAAGCTCTTTGAGAAACAGCATACAAACCATGATGCTTATCCCAGTAAAGCCTGACATATGAAATAATAGTCAGAATTATTTTTTTTTTTAAAACAGTATGATACAATATATATATATATATATATATATATATATATATGAACGTTTTTGCATGTGTTTTTACTAAGTGTCATATATGATCCATTAGGCTTTTATGACTCAACCAGTATAGTATGATATAGTGGTAATATAGCGGTAAGAAATTCTGATATCCTGAAATATTACTAACAATATTAAAGTTGTTTTTACATTTACTTTAACTCATGGTTCACTTGTCTTTTTACTGTTAAACCTTTACTGATTTTTATCATTATACTAGAAGCCCTTTTACTTGCTAAAAAAGTATAAACTACCAATCTGCAGATGACAGAAGCCTTGTAGTACATTGTGTCCCATGGAGATACTATACTCTTTCTCATACAGTTTTTCACCTACTTGGCAAGTATGAATATTCGATGCAACCATTACTTACATGATTGCCGCTGCGAGTGCTTGGCCAATCCACACAACTGAAGCTGATATTGTGTCACGAGAAACTAAAAGCCAAATACAAGTATGCTGACTGGCTGAAAAACAAACAAACAAACAAACAAACAACAAAAAAAAAAAACACCACAGTTGTGTTCACATACTTGTTAAGTATGTTTCTGACCTTATGCTTTGTTCACACATTTACTGGTTATGTTACAAATTCTGATCCCGGCAAATTGCCAGAACTGATTTACCCAAATTTCTCCTGTTTACACAAGATCTGTAAACAGAAATGTACCAGTATTTTTGTGGAAAGGGCCGTATGTGTGAAACCTCTTTATGATATTCTAGTGCAGACATGCCCAGGTCCTTCATACTGTATATAGGTCTATGGGATCATTTCGTGACTTGCAAAAAAGGTCAAATTTCACCTTGGAAAGTCCAACACCTTGAAAAATCACCCCAAATACATGGAATGTATCATTTTTATTGAATCAGTATATACAGAACACTGACACTTGCCAATCCAGCGGCAACATAGTGATGAAGATGCAATGATTTAGAGAAATCCTCAGTCCTGTTCTCCCATATTTCAATGTGTACATAACAGTTTTCATTTCATGGACAATGAAAAGAAACTACTTGAAAATGGCTTCTTTTACCCTGTTATATGTTTATTTTCACTATAGTGTCTGTGTGTTCAACTAAAGATGTCCAATGTGTGTGTGTGTAGAGGGATGTGGTACAATTTACTACCTACATTCAGATCCAATTTATCCAGCTTGATTTTAATATTGTAGGTGGTATTTACAACAACAAAAAGTCCATTACCATGGACTCTGATATATATATATATATCAGATTTTCCAGTTCTGGGATTCATAAAAAGGTTCATTCTTCTGGACAATACATAGCATAAAAAAAACACTACATCTTTTCTAATAAAAGTTGTTAGCAGTTATTTTCAATACATTACTTTTCTTTGTATGAAAAAGAGCTTTGCTAATAAGTCATAAAGCTTTCTCACAGTAGGCTTTTGACCAACACATCTCTCTGTACTGCTTAGCTGGTATTAGATTTTAAAATCGCAGTATGAGGAATAAATAAACAGAATGGCTCTGAGGATAACAGTTCTAAAACGAAGAAAGAACAAGAGTCACGATAGACGCAAATGTCTTTGGTCCGCTGAAGATAATATCTCCCATTCTGTCTGGCAGATTCAATTCAGTTCAAACATGCTTAAGTGTAGTTCTTGTTTCATCCGATGATGATGATTCTTATAGAATGATGTGCTGTTATCTCACATGATCCACTTAATTGTACCAGCTGCAGTGGTTGTATTGTTTAGTGCAAAAAAATAAAAAAAAAACCAACCCTTTTGTTATTAGATTATCATAGAAGATTAGGAATTAAAAAAAAAACATGTTTCAGTTTGATGCTTTCAAAATGAAAGGCTGTGAACACTAATATAAACGACTGCATCGCTCTCCCCAGTATGTTTTGTTTTACTTCATTCACATCTGTTACTGACCTTTATATTATTGTAACGTGAGTTTCTATTGTAACGCGAGTAAGAAACAAACTTAACAGCACCTTTTGGAAAAGAACAGTCATTAAGACTTCTGAATGCACTCCCAGCGAATATTTCCACGCTCTGAAACAGCCTTCATCTTCATTAGCAGTGTGGAACTGCAGTTTCCATGACTCTTGTTGACATCCAGAGAGTAGTCTGCTCCCCTCAAAGATTGCTTCAGATTGCTGATGTGTTTCAATCTCCATAGCAACAGACCATTAACAGGCTGCTGCCTTCAACAGACCTCGTTTTCAGCTCGGCTCACATGGCCACTAGGGGTCCTCGTCCATATCATCGAGGTTTGGAGCCATGATAAAGTGCTTAGGATACACCAGGCTGTGCTCGTAAGCGTACTTTTCCCAGCGTGCATCATCGCTCTCATGAGTAATGTAGCGTTCACCTCGGCGCGTCTCAAACTCTCGCAGATCGAGCCACGTCTGGTAGTCCTGGGACAGCGCAGACATGAACAAGTTAAGGTTTAAAGCTCTAAAACATTCTGAGAAGCCATTTTACAGGTTTCTAGGCTCCTTACCTGTAGCCACGGATGACTGAGGGTCTTATCCACACTGTAACGTTTCCTCATCTTGACTTGGAGAAGGTTGTTGATCAGATCTGTAGCTATAGAGTTAATTTGGAGATTGTGGACATAGTAAGACTGGTTAATACATGATCTGGGCCACATTTCCAAAAAGAGCAATTTGTTCCATTACAAAAAAAGTTAATTCAAGTGAACTGTTGGGAGTACTTGTTTTAACCAAAAAATAAGAGAGTAGACTTCTAGTGTACTTTATGTGTATATCTCTGACAGTACATACATAATTTGCTTTCTCATAATTCCTTTAAAAAAATTATTAGAAAATAAGAAAATAACACTTGGCATATGCTGACAGATATAGCGAAATATATGGCCTATATATATATATACACAGTATATATATATATTATACTATATATATATTCATATATATATATGTATATTTTTGAACCTGTAGACTAAAAATAAAAGGTTGCAAATGTGTTAATATCATATATCTGAGTAGCTCAATAAATGTCCTTCGTAAAGATGATATGTAAAATGCTAAAGAATTATGATCCAAAACCTATATTAAATGCTTAGAATTATGATCAAAACATATAATGCTATGCAGTACAATGACGATTGAGAGATGAACAAATAAACGTTCCTTAAAAGTGTGATTTTTTTGGATTTGAAGTGAAAAGAATTTCAATGTTTTTTTTGAGTGGATAATGAAGCAAGCATATCTTGCTTCAAGTCAGTAAGTGATCATCTTGAAATATCACTATATCAAACATGATACAGTAGGATTTTCTAGGGTTAAGTATTCCAGGTATACTTGGCTTTTATTTGTGTTTGCAATTTTTGTAGTGTAGCTAACAACATTATACTTTTTTTTACAGTGTAGCTAACTTATAAACTTCCATCTTCAATTTTATAGAAACAAATCTGCTTTGGAGTTAATTTTCAATTTTATAGAAACAAATCTGCTTTGGAGTTAAATAACTAATAAATGGATTTTGTAGGTTTGTGTAGATTATTCTGATTGTTTTTGTTCACAATGCTATTAGCCCAATAATTAGTAGTGTACAGAGTATAATTCAAAGTGTACTTCCATAAACTAGAAAGTGGGCTAGAAGTATACAACTGATAGTATACCTAAAAGTTCATTTGTAGTATAGTTCAGAGTAGAGTCACAGAGACACAAAAGAAAAACTTAGGAAAACAAATGTAAACCAGTTTACTTTTGTTTTTTTTTTAATTTGAATTTACTATATTATAAAGTGGAAAGTGGGCCAATTTAGTCCCAATTATTGGAATACTGGAGTGTTTTTTTTTTTTAATGTATTTAATGTGTACTTGGGGGAAATAAATAACTGAACTTCAAGTTCACTTAAAAAAACAGGGCCCTTTTTTCCAAAAAGGTTTTTTTTTCTTTTTTTCCCCGGTTTTAATTTTTCTATACTCTGTTCTAATGGTTAAATTATTATTATTTTTTTTATCAAAAAGCATGTCTAATTAATTAAAAACATGAAACTTACAATATTTAACAGCAATTTATTAAAAGTTGAACAAAAATTAAATTTTTAAGGCCCTATGAAATGTTTTATTTTAAATTTTTCTCAAAATCAGGTTTATTTATTTATTTATTTCTTACCATATTTTGGATTCCATTTTAATAGTTAATCATTAATCATAATAAAAAAATATTTCTGCTAAATATTCATTAAAAATAATGGTTTAATAATAATTTTATTAGTAATAATAGTACTATCATTACATGAAGTAATGTATTTGTCAGTTTCTACTGTTAAGCCAGTTTCTAAGTTAAGCCGAACTTTTATTTTGACAGGTTGCTGTGAAGACCTTAAAGTTTCTGTTTGTAAATGATATGCAATAGTTTTGCTCAAAAGAAAAGTTTAAATGTTCATGAAATGACTCAGAGCAGTTCTAGAGATTATGTTTATGTGTTCGTGTACTCATATTTTGAGGCGGCAGAAGCCGAAAACACAGTGAGAATCACGTGCGCTTCAGCATGTGTTTTGCAGCTTAATATTCACAGACAGTAGTCCACATTGCGTTTTGATTCAACCTACTTTTGATTAAAATTCAAAAGTATGGGGTTGGTTTTGAAAAAAGTCTTTTATTTTCATCAAGAATGCATTTACTTGATCAAAAATACAGTAAAAACAGCAACATTAACGCGATTAATATTGCTATAATTTAAAATATTTTTTAAATGCATTTAAAATAGAAAATGCTATTTATTCCCGTGATGGAAGGCAAAGCTAAAGGTTCAGTAAAATTAACAAGAAACATTTCTTATTATTATCAGTGTTGAAAACAACCCCCCCCCATATTTTGAATGGTACTTTAGTAAAATAAAATTAAAACAAGTAAAGAGCTATAATGTGAGTTTCTTCACAAATTCAATAAAAAATTAAACTAGTGTAATGATGAATTTGAGTATAATTGCGCCACAAAAATAAACCAAAACTAAACATGTAATGATGTAATGAAATGTAGAGACAGAGAAATGACATTTATAGTGTTGTAGAGGAGTGTGACAGACTGAAATTGGGAGAGGCTGGTATAATCTTTCAGGTCTTGGGCGGAAAGAACTATTCTAAACAGACGTGGGGGTGGACAGTCTGCTCGCTGTCTGACAGACATCTAGACATCTCCCTCTTTCTTCTAAAGCAAAAGATAGAAATGACACACTACAGATGATTACAAATGAACACCTCAACAAAGTAATGCATTATTGCCTGTTTCTTCTGAAAATGTACAAAACCAGATAATATTTGGTTTTCTCAGTAACTGCAACTACTCTGTAACAAAAACATGGCGGTTCTAAGAAAACAGGTTCATTCTTTAGAAGGTAGCTTGAAATCAGTAAAGCACAGCTCATTACCTTCGGCAGAGATCTCTTTCCAGGGTGCTGGTGGGTACATGAACGCTGCGTTCTGGATTTGGTCATTGATGTCCTCGTCCTCATTGAAGGGGAAGGTGCCACTCAAACTGACATAGATAATGACTCCCACTGACCACATGTCCAGGGAACGGTTGTAGCCTTTACTGCGCAGCACCTCTGGGGCCAAATACGCTGGTGTGCCAACCACTGAACGCCGGAAAGATTTTTCCCCGATGATCCGAGCAAACCCAAAGTCGCACAATTTTACCTGGACCAAGAAAGTGACCTCACTGAGCAAGTGGTCTAGTTTGGTCATGTTTTATCACAGGGATTTCAAACATTTTGGTCAGCTGTTCCTGTTTGATTTAAGTATTTACTTGAAGGACCTCCTGAGAATTTAAGATAATATTCCAATAATTTATCAACACATTCACAGTTCTATGATGTTGGTTAATGGTTACAAATAAACGTTTAAATTATTTCATTCTTTTATTGTGTTATATTCTAAATGTATTTTTTTTTTTTTTAAATGATGTATTTATTGTAATTATTTTTTATTTAATTATTAGCTTTTCATCAACGCAAGAACCTCTTGCAGTTCGTAAAGCCCAGTCTGGGAAACCCGGTGCTTATTATATGGTGATTTTTCAAGAATAAAGTGTTTAATTCACTGTTTTTTACCTGAGGAAACGGCTCCGCAGATGCCAACAGCACATTTTCTGGCTTCAGGTCACAGTGAACAATGTTCTTGAAATGGAGATGTCGCAAAGCCACAAGGATCTATGACAGTAAAGCAGTCACTTAATGGCATGCAGGTCTTTTTAAAGCTTTGAATGGCCACCAATGTAATATCCACTTCTAAAGTTAAACTAAAACCCTTAAAGCGATAGTTCACCCAAAAATGAAAATTACCCCATGACTTACTCACACCCAAGCCATCCTAGGTGTATATGACTTTCTTCTTTCAGACGGATACAATCAGAGTTATATTAAAAAATGTTCTGGCTCTTCTAAGCTTTATAATGGCAGTGAATGGGGGGTTAATAAAGGCCTTCTGATGGGTTTGTTTAAGAAAAATACCCATATTTAAAACTTTATAAACCGTAATCTCTAGCCTCTGCTAACCATCGTATGTGCGTTCATGAGTGAGTGGCATTCCAGCAGATGAAATAGGAGGTAGGCGTAGCATAAGCTCCAGTGAGAATATGCTTCAGTATCACGAGAACCAAGTTTTGTTTACAGGAGCAAAGGAAGCAAAGTTTTCTTTATTTAGCAAAAGAAAACCAGTCTCCGCTTGGCTTACATTGAAATCCTCTGACATTTTATTTGACAAATCCTCGTTTTGTACTTCTAATTCATAACTGGTGTTTTGTTTTTCTCTCTCCTCTGCACTTGCGCGTTTGTCACTGCTCACCAGAGCTTACGCTACACCTACGTCATCCGTCATCTCTTGTGAACGTGCGTACGACAGTTAGCGGAAGCTGGAGATTAGGGTTTAAGAAGTTTTAAATATGGATATTTTTCTTACACAAACCCATCAGAAGGCCTTTATTAACTCCCTGGAGTGATGTGGAGTACTTTTTATGATGGATGGATGCACTTTATTGGACTTCTATTGGACTATTGAATCTCAACACCAATTCACTGCCATAATAAAGCTTGGAGGAGCCAGGCCATTTTGTATTCCAATTGTATTCATCTGAGAGAAGAAATATACATATATACACCATAATTGTAAAATTTTTGGGTGAACTATCCCTTTAATTTGTTTCTAATTATCATTAACTTTGTCTGATCAGATAAATGTGAGAATGTGATTTCTCCCCAATATGAAATATTCTAGTTGAGCAGCTAACAGTTTCATATGACAATAAACAAGCCTTCTGGACTCATATTGTAGTTTGATACCAGTAAAATATTAATGTATTTAAGACGAATACTGTGCTAGTAAAAGGTTAGTTTAATAAAACCTTATCCAATCTCATATTACATTACATATATTACTGTTCAAATTTTGGGGATCAGTAACCAGTTTAAACTTGAAAAAAGTATCACCATTTTCACACAAATATGAAGCAGCACAACTGTCGTCGACATTGATAGTAATCATTAATGTTTCGTGAGCAGCAAATCAGCATATTAAAATGATTTCTGAAGGATCATGTGACACTCAAGACTAGAGTAATGAAAATTAAGCTTTGATCACAGGAACAAATTACATTTCTACGAACAGTTATAATTTAATTTTAATAATGCGTATTTTACACAACTTTTGATCAAAATTATTTTAACTTGGTAAGCACAAGAGACTTCTTGCAAAACATTAAAAAAAGCTTACTGACCCCAAACTTTTGAACAGTGGAGTATGAATGCTTGGTTTAATAGGAAAATAGTTGGGCAGTGAGACCAACACCACTGACAGCGGGCATCGGGCTACATGTCGAGAACATACGTGAATGCAATCACAATCATCTAACACCGCAGACAGAAGCATCTTTACCACATCACAGCAGCTCTGTGGCTTCAGATCCATGGCTAATGGATGAGCTCCCAAGGCCCTCAGGGGCCCCACTGCTTTAATCAACCCACAGACTAACCGCTATAATTTAGCTCTAGATAAGATCCAGAATACTGCCTCATCGAAACAAACTGCACTTCAGAATACATGAGATAAATGAGAAAAATTGCATTTGAAAGCAAACCTGTGTGACCAGAAACTTGGTGATGCGCTCTGGAAGTTTGCTCTTCTCACTGGACAAGATCATCTCCAACATGTCTCCATGGAGTTTCTCCATGACAACAAAGACTCTCTCTGGAGTCTCAAACATACACTCCAGGTTTACAATGCCAGGATGGTGCAAATTCTATGAGAACAAGAATGAGTCACATATTAAACACATTAAAGAGGACCACTCATCTCCAGCATTATGAATTAAGTCATTAACATTCTTCTACTGGTATCGACATACCCACAGTCTCTCAATAATCACATTAAAAACACTGATCACCTGTAAAATGGCAACCTCATTTCTCAGCTGGCTCTCCTGTTTGGTGGGGAATCTCATCTTGTCTATTACTTTGATTGCCACATCTCTGCCTGTTTTTCTATGTTTCCCTTAAAAAAGATGAAATTTCAAATGCAGTAAAATATTTAGCAAAAAGTTTCTTGGTCTCAAGTGATGAAACTACAGATTTATTGTAATGCATTTGGTGTGTATATTAGAAATAGTACAATTAGTTGATATATCAACTCTACAACATTAACCCAAATAGAGCTGACAGGACAAGAATTTCACAAGAGCTCATGTAACAGCCTGAAAGGGGACTGGCTTGAGCTCATTTCACAGCCACACAAATATACTGTAAGTGTTATATTGAGATGAAATAATTTACAGTGACAGGAGAATTATACACAAAATATGTGAAACTAGAAGAGCTTTTTATAACAATTAATTATGCATAATTACATGCAAGTAACCCTAAGCCAAATCAAATCCTTACCCTAACCATATAGTAAGTGCATGTAGTTAATTAATATTACTCAGTACCTATATGTATAATTACACTGTAACAAGGACATCTTAAAATAAAGTTTAACCAAATATACCTTACAGAATTAGTACATTTGGTACCATGACAAACAAAATTGATTAGATCTAATGAGTTAAGGTAACTCAAATATATGAGCAAGCCAATTTTAAAATCAATATTTAAGAGTAATGTAAACTTATATATATATATATATATATATATATATATATATATATATATATATATATATATATATGTTTTGCGAATGTTCCAACTTTCTCAGTTTCTTCAGCTGTGGTCAAAGATGAACAAATACTGATATGAAAGAAGTAATAATTGTTGTTCTTGAAACTGAACAGTATAATTTCTCCATTCTCAAATATTTTGATTTAAATTTCACAAAAATATATCTTAAAAATATAATTTCTACATCTGCTGCTGTTTTTATGAAATAAATGTAAATAATCTAAATTAATCTAAACCTAAATTTAACCTAGATCTAAATTTAAAACGAAACAAACTGCTGGATTTATAAGCATTTATTTTGGTATGTCCAACTCAAACAATCACTTAAGTGATTTTAAGGTAGTATAGTTTAGAATGATTTTTTAGAGTGTACCTCCATAAACGACGCCAAACTGTCCAGAACCCAACACTTCATCAGCAAAGATCTGATAGATTGAGCTGATATCCTAAAGACAGCAAAAAATAAATAAATAAAAAATGAAAAAAATAGAGACGTGTGATTCACTCAATCACTAAACAAATATTAAAATCAAACACAATTTCACAAGTACATTTAATCCAAATACAACTTCTCAGTCTACAGTTAAATGCATGCTTAATAACCCTAATTTGTTTTTATTTCCTCGTCTCAGTTCTTCATAACTTTCTTGAACTTGACTTGACCGTGGACATGACCGAGCTTGCAGAAGTGTGAATAAAGAGTGTGTAGTTGTGAAATATTGTCGGTAAACACACTCACCACATTTTCCTGGATTTGACTGTTAGATACAGAAATGCTGATGGACAGTTCCTCTGCAACACACACACACACACGCATTCAGTTTAGCTTTGGCATTTCATATAATTCATGTTAAAATGTCAAACTTCTGTGTAGCAAAATATGGGGCAGATAACTTCTCTTTTCTTCTTTTTTTTTAAACTTTATCCAATACATGCAACAAATTATGAGTTATCATGTGGCTGGTCATTTAGCAATTTGATTGGCGAGACATATTTTCCACAGTCCTTTTTTTCTGTTTGCCTGTGCAAAATGTAATAATAATTTAAACAAATCCTATCTGAAATATATAACAAATTGTAAATTGCTCTGAAAATGACAAGCATGAGTTGCATAGTAATTCTCTGAAGGGACACTGTGTTTTTCTGTTTATTTTTTGGGTTAGATTTGTCTACAGACGAACGCTTAATTAAGTATGTCACTCATCTCTGGGCAGAAATCTCCTCTGAATACTGAATCAAAAGTGTGTTTGTTTCATAACTAAACAGCTTTCATTAATCCAGACCTGTCAAACCTCTTTAATCTTTTGTCTCTCAACACAATTAAATAGAGGTGCATCAGGATATTAAATACTTAAGCTCAGCCATTTACTCTCCAGAACAGAGCTGCAAATCTGTCTGAAAGTCACTATTCACGGTTGTCTCGGTTTGTACCATTGCTTCATCAATGGATGCTTGTTTGGACATTCTAAACTTCTAACTGTATTCATTCTGTTTCACTGATTTATCACTTATACGCTGATCCATACATCCAAACATCATTCCGCACTATTCTGTTGACTTATTATATCTGCAGTTTGTACAGTATTTTGAATTTTGCATGTGGCTAGTTTTCTTTAGATGTGCTTTAATGTTTATGCCTTGTAAACTGCATTGGGGACTGAATAAAAGCATTGTATAGAGTAAAAATATTATTTTCAGTAGCAGTAAATTTCATGTCATGGCTGGTCACATATCTTTTTAATTATTTAAAGTGCACTTTTGACAGCCTTTTGGGATAATTGTAAATTTGTATTAATATGTAGCACTAAATGTAACTCTGGGGTCGGTAAGATTTGTTAATGTTTTCGAAAGAAGTCTCTTCATCTCACCAAGGTTGCATTTATTTGATCAAAAATACAGTAAAACAGTACTGTATAAAATTACTATGGTATAAAATAACTGTTGTCTGTGAATATTTTGTAAAATGTAATTCATTCCTTTGATTTGAAGGCTACATTTTCAGCATTATTAATTCAGTTTTCAGTCTCACATGATCATTCAGAAATCATTTTAATATGCTGATTTGATGCTCAAGAAACATATCTGATTTTTATCAATGAGTTGACTCCTGTCATCATTTACTCACCAAACAGTTGACAGTTCCATAGTATTTTTTCCATACCGTCAACTGTTTGGTTACCAACATTTTTCAAAATACTTTCTTTTGTGCTCAGCAGAAGAAAGAAACTTATAAAGGTTTGAAACAACTTGTGGGTGAGTGAATGATGAAAGATCTCTTTAAGTCTTAAAGAGACAGTATGCCTAAAAAAGAAATGATGGAATATACATACAAACATTTCATGTTTAATTCAGTGTGTTACTTGCTCATTCTTTATAATTACTTGTGAAATTTACTATCAATTTCTTAGATTCAAAGTAAAATTAAGTAAAATTTGGACTTTTTTTATTTTGGAAAAATTATTTTTGGACTATTTTTGTTTTGTCCTTCTTGGTATAAATGGTACAATCGACCAACTGTATGGAAAAGTACGCACATTCTGTAAAATATCTCCTTTCCAGTTTCTTGGATGAAAATGAAGATTCACTTCACATGTTTTTAAAAGACCTGTGAAATGGAGAGTTTTGACTTTGCTACTTACTGTGATCTTTACTCTGTCCCGCAGCGGCGCCCACGCTGGGCTGTGGTGTAACTGGAACAGGCATCAGGGCCTGGCGGATGGCCCTCTCCCAGCCCTGGGCCACCTCCAGCCCCACGCCACCGGCAGCCAGCGCAGGTTTGTGGATGTGGAGGTGGGGGCCGCCAGTGTTCTCCCCTACGTAGTACACCATGGTGGCGGTGATGACCTCAAAGCAGTGCGGATTGCCCCCCAGGGCTAAACTACTGAAGTCACGTGCAACCTCCACTTGCAAAATCTCCGACAGGGGAATCTCCTGTGGGTCAGACAATGAGTCAGAAACTTAGACACTGACTCAGTGACAGCTAGATAAGATCGTTTAACCAATTAAACAACCTCGCATTTGCTCTTTGAGTTTGGAAATGAGTCGTTAAATTAATCCATGTGATGCTGAATTAAAATGTCTAGTCCAGTTTAAAGAGTTCACAGAGTTCACCAACTCTATGGAGACGAAGTGACCAGGATCTCACTGAGGAGAATTAAAGAGCGGTTGCTTTCCAAGTCCATGTGGTACCTCCATGTTCAAACAGATACTATCAAATGTTCCTTATCACACATATCAAAAATAGCACTGTCTCCGAATGCAGCCCGAGCTTTCAGTCCAGGGTTCACTGACGACGCAAAACCTAATAAAGTCTGATTATGACCGTCTCTTAAGAGTCTACCTTCTGCTCAGCCCCCGAACTTGCTCTCAGATGAGACAGGAAAAACAGTAGCTGTGGCCAATCAGCGAAAATGCTGCGCCTGCGGTCTTCTCTGAATATGAGATGAAGTGCTTGTGGTTTGGTGGGTGAATCATGTGACCCAACCCTATGAAGAGCTCCATGATTACAGGGCAGCGATTGCGCACATACGTGTATGAGTGTGTAGGCAAGTCTTACACTAGCCACCGTTACATTATGTAGGAGGTGGTCACACTTAAGGGGGTGGGCTGTGGTTATCTTGAGAAAGGCCTGGAAGCCCCTTA
Organism: Cyprinus carpio; assembly: GCF_018340385.1. Lineage (NCBI taxonomy): Eukaryota > Metazoa > Chordata > Actinopteri > Cypriniformes > Cyprinidae > Cyprinus > Cyprinus carpio. The sequence goes on from NC_056588.1 coordinate 19,111,369, forward strand.
CCCAAAAAACCAAAAGTACAGGCCTTCTATATTCAAAAGAGTGCACTATGATTTCCAAATGGGCAAATCTGACCGGTTCTATTAAGTCATAGATGAAAATCAAATGCATGATCATGTCTCACACTATACTTTAAGTATAAAGCATCGGTTGCTTTAGGAATCATACGCCTCACTCACTGTGCTGAGAAGTGTGACAATTGATTGAACTTTACAAAAAAAAGCAAAGGACAGAAATGGAGATTGTTAACAAATTGTTGGAGTTGTTCTTCAGAATTATGTAGTACTTCTGTGATAGTGAAAATAACATAGGTGAACAGTAAGCTTGCCTGGAATATGTATTCATGACAAAATGTCAAAGTAGTAGTATCTGTTTTAGAATTTAAGATCCAAACTGAGCGCCAAGCTGATAATAAAGTCATGTGCAAAACAGTCTTGAACACACCCTGGAATCTCTCCCAGGGTGGTGAGGTTTCCTGACTTTAGTTTTACAGCTGGGAACACAGTGGAGCTACCACAGGGACTTTCACAGAAACGCACAAGTTCTTAAAAACAAAAGGCCATTCAAAATATTTTGATTTTCTAATGATTTTGGTAATATGACCTTCACATCCTCATATGTGTGAACATTACTGAAGATTAAACCATGGCTCATTTCCTAGTGGGAGCCAAAATACATACACTACAAATCAAAAGTTTGGTAGATATGAATTTTATTTTTATTTTTTTTAATGTTTTTGAAATAAGTCTCTGTCTACTGCACACCAAGGCTGTGTATATTTGATCAAAAATACAGTAAAAACAGTAATAATGTGGAATATTATTAAAATTTAAAAGAACCATTATATTTGAAAATATTTTAAAATGTCATTTATTCCTGTGATTCAAAGCTGAATTTTCAGCATCATCACTCCAGTCTTCAGTGTCACATAATCCTTCAGAAATCCATGATAGATTTATTTGTCAGCTTTCTTTTGTGAACAGAAAGTTTGGACATACTTTATATTAAGTGTCTAAGTACTATGTACAAGCATTTAAATTTATCATTTGACACAATGTACTTATTACTTATTATATATAATGGTAGTGGTACTTTTGAATGGTAGTGTACATTTAAAATATTTTAAGCTGTCCACTTATCTTATAACACAAATATTTCTGAAACGTACTCTGAGCATATACAACCTTGCCCACATGGACTGAAATTGCCAATACAATTGCTCAGTGTCCCTCACAAAGATTATTTCACAGGCTAAATTCATGACATTCTGAAGACACAGGCTGTAAAACACACAGACTATACAGTGTGCACAGTAAAACTTATTTCTTGAAGTTGTAATTCAGTAGTAAAACAGATTACTGGAGTAAGTTTTTCTAAAAAAAAACAAACAAACAACAATTTCAGCTTTTCTTTTTAAAAATTTCACTGCAAATTGAATGTGTTACTTGCCGATTCTTAGTAATTATTTGTGAACTTTACAAGCAATTTCTGAGTGAAAACTGTTTAAAGGAAATCCTACACCTTCTTTTTAAGTCTGTGACTAATTAAATTGCAAACTTTTGAGTTTTAAATATCACATAAAATTTTAATTTACTTAAATGTGAAAACATATGCTTGAAGTTCTGAAAAAAAAGCATTAAAATGATTTGCCACCATATTTTTTGTACCACTATAAGCAAACATGTACAAACTCATACTGTATAATACAATCCAGAAATGTAGTGAAGGTATTCAAGTCCCAGAATAAAAAGTTATTATACTGATTAGTTCACAGTAATACAGCTGCATTAACCATGTAACTACACGTTGTATTTGAAACACTTCCTTTCACTTACTGAATGGCTTTAAGCTCAAGCTGAAGCAGCGGAGGAGGGGTATTCTGTGGTACTTGCCAGATACCTCAGCGGTGTATGTGAGAGGGGAAAATACTACTGCCTTTAGCTGTGTCAAATGCTCTAGATGAGCAATTAATTATAATGTTTTGACATTACAACGATCAAAGGTGGAATGCAGCATAATCAGTTTCGTTAGAAGTTTATGAGCAATATTCTGATTTCTGGGGTTATTCTAAAGGTTATTCTAGATAACATTAAAATATGCACATGCATGTCAAATTTTTAACCAACAGAGAATGTCATTTAAACATGAACCTCAAAAAGAATTAGTGTTTTAGTACAATACTTACAATAGAAAATAGAAGTAGAATACGTATAACACCTACTTTGTAATACTTGGCTCCTGAGTCATTCTGAAACAGAGTCAGACTCTTGCTGTCCAGTCTCCAGTAGTGTCTCTTTCTCTGAAGACAAAACAGGTTTGACTAACTTCAAAACTCAGGAAAGTTGTGAGCAAACACACATTGATATAAAGGTCATTTAATGCAAATGTATTATGAGGCCGTCCAGATGTACAAGTCTTCTTAGGTTTAGGCAACATGAGGTTAAATAAATAATGACAGAATTGTTATATTTGGGGAAACCACTAGGCAAAATTTCTGCTTTACCTCAGATTATTTAATTTCATAATTCATAGCAGTTATTTATCTGTCTTAAAAGTAACTGCATTGAAACAATAGTGCTAACAAAAATAGGACTTAAAATGCCACAGAGACGTCTGTGAACATTACTGGTGGCACTTTTGTCACTTAATATATATTATTTTGGTGCGTTAATCGATTAAATTACTTAGTATATAAAACCATGATCCACACTCAACAAAAACAACATTCTTTTTGCGTTTTATTTTACATTAATCACCAGTAGGACAAACACAAATGCTTCGTCTGAAAGCCTTCTTCAGTGTGTTAAACAATTCAATCCCTCCACCCACTTTTTAAATCATTAATCACATTGACGTCATTATTCATTAACCAATCTTTAATCTCTAAAAACACACATATTGCATGTAAATGCTGGACAGTTTCCATTTGTATATAGGTGTGTTAGTGTGTGGTGTTTTTTTGGTATGTTAATTTTGGTCTTAAATATCACGGTTTCACTGTATCACGGTGTTGTTGTTACAGCTCTATAATGTGTTATTTTTAAACTGGGTTAAAAACAACAACAACAACAACAACAACAACAAAAATTCCCAGAGGACACAATATATTTTGTTTTTGAGCAACATACAGAATATTAGAAACCGTAGAATTAGTTTATTTTTTTCTTTGAATTGTTTCCTAAAAAAAATAAAAAATAAAGACTGACATCTTTATTTTACCTAAACCTGTAATTACAGTTATTTAATTTTAGTTAAATAATTCATATACATATCATTTATATCATTTCATATCATTTAGTTATATAATAATAGTAATAATCATACATAATTTGATTCAATAATAACCCAATTTGAAGCAAAAACAGAATGTTCTGACAAGCTTTGTGAAATTATACCACGTAAACTTTTCAGAAGACAGTCAGAAACACATTCATATAAACCCCCAAATCAATATTCAGGATTTTCTTCCAATAGTTTGTGCATCATGAACAGTGAGTGATCTGCCTGCTACAGTATTTTTCTCTATGCGTCCGTCTTCAGCGTCTCTGGTCTGTGTTAACAGACTTCATATTTTCACATAAATTACATTTTGGAAAATTATTGCATTGCAACGCAGTTTGTGCAAGTCCAGAACAGAGAGTTGCAATAAGGCAAAAAATGGCCGGTTGTCGATCGCATAAAGGCCAAAGTATATTTCAGCCCGTGGTACTGCGCGTCAAGCTCATCCGTCCACGCTCATCTGTGATTAATATACTTTTGAAAGCTGTGCGGATGCGGCTGTGCGCGAGATGGAAAGGAACGCTGAATGTGAAGTGTACCCGGGACTTAAGTTCGGCCATCCTACACACACGTGACTGACCGCTCGCTCGCACCAACAGGAGGAGGAGGGGTCAAAGTTACTCTCTACACTGCACTCAGCCTGAGGGATTCCTACTCTTTCAGTCTTTGAGAAGAAATGGAAAACAGCGCATACTGCAGGAACGGTATAATGGAAAATATTAGTGGTTTTGAAACCGTGAAATTTTCAAATCACGGTATACCTTGACACTGGTAATCGGCCCATGCCTATTTTTATACAACACAAACCTGCACGTCCATCAATACATTGCATCATATACCCATGACTAGAACATGAATTACATATGATCCCATATTTATCACAATTATACAATTAAACAATTTAATAAACAGTTAAATAAATAAACAATCAACAGAATTTACTACCAGATAAGGCTGTGACGGTCACCATGACAACCGCGCCACCGCAGTTGTCTACTGCCACCGGCGGTAGTGCACGTGACGTCACACACTCTAGAACAAGCATAATACAAAGTTTTGTATACAAGTGTAATAACAGTAATAGCTGCACATTGTTTTATTTAGACTGTAAGTCTATGGTAATTCACAAGTTACCTCAAACGTCATACACAGCGTATTCTACAGATTGGCAGGTTTGAGCGCAGGAAAGTACAGTTTATTCATTCAGCAAATTAATTTTGTGTTGGGCGATGGACCTTGTTTGGAACCTAAATACTACATCAACGATCTTGAGCCATCTCCAATAATTTCACCCATCCGCGTTTGTACAAGTGTCTTCAAATTCCCATGATCGCAAACACCTGGCTGGTCAGGTTTGGTGAGACTTTCTCCAAATTTGCCAAATACAAACGAGACAGCGATAAATTAAAGATGTTAACAAGAAATGTGGCAACGATTCCTATTTCAAAGAGAGTGCGTGCAGACGAGGAGTTAATGCATCTGCTTGCTTAGCGGCGGGACAGTTAACAGTATCTACACCGGACACGACACTGGCGTGTCGCAACAGGTTTAGTCTAGTGTCTACACAGGACATTTGAACTCTGTGTCAGTACCTCATAAATAGAACGAGGAAGTTTACTGTCGGGGATTTGTCATGTCGTGTCGCATTCAATGTAGCATCACTGATTATAATGAGTTCTATAGCCTAGTATTTTGTCATGTCGTGCCGCTCGCTTCCTGTAGACAGGGTGTATTTAACTTTCTTATTTAGGCTACTTTCTTGTTTAACTGTTTTATTTAGTTGATATTTTAGTGTTTTAAAAATTAAAATGTTATTATAAATATGATCCTGTTCAAATTTACCCATGAATAAATTGGCAAAATTTGGTGCTTTTGGAGTACCCATCGCTACACCTTGAACTTATAGATAAAAATCTTTCTCAAATAAAAAAAATATTTTTTTTGCTAAGACTAATGTACTAAGGTCCATTATATATTGTACCGGTACTCTGATGTAATCATCTTTACAGTAAAAATGTAGTGCATCTAAGCCTGCTTCATGAGGTATATTTGTGTAAAGTGAGGTAACATTAAGTGTTACAAGCCAATCCGTCGTGTTTATACAAGGAATTTGATTAAATTTATTCAAGAAATCAGTGGTATATTTAAAATAAGATGGTAATTTCCTCACTATCGGTTGAATCAAAGAATCAAGGAATTTAGATATTGTTTCTGCCAATGAGCCATTTCCTGAGACAACTAGTCATACTGTTAATTTAAAATAGCACATTTGGGTGAAGTTACCTCCCAAAGTCCTTTTCCCCAAAGCCCTCTTCTAGTTGGTTTCTTCCTTGTTGGTTGTGTTTGGAACACCAGGGCTGGCCCAAAAAACATTTCACCCAAAAGTGCTGTTTTAAATCAATGAGAATATTGTATTTAACTTGTTGGACAATGTATTGTCCACTGAACAAATTACAGTATTGAGTAAAGGGTTATCATTTGTACCATTAACCCCCGGTTTCACAGACAAGGCTTAAGCTAGTCCCAGACTAAAATGCATGTTTGAGCTGAACTGCTCAACTGAAAATATCTTGTTCTGACATATCTTAAATTATGTCAGTCTCATTGTTCTGTGTCAAGATGCACACCCTAATGTTTTCTTCTAAGGTACTTCTGTAAAAGTTGTTTAAATTAATTTAACTAAAGCCTAGTCCTGGCTTAAGCTAAGCCCCGTTTGTGAAACCGGGCTATAATGTCTAATATAAGTAATCAAGACTGAAGAGTCATTACATACAACAGTATTTAGAAAACCAACAAATAAAAATATGATATGGGTTGTAGATAGTTATCATCCGGTTCCTCTAAAATGAAGTTTACCGATAAGTCAATTGCATAGATTAAAACGTAATTGTAGTGCTACATGTGAATTTGATGAACAGGTAAAATTACTTTGCATTAAAATCGTTGCATTATATAATGCATTAGACAAGGTTAATAAACAGAATAGACATGATCTTTTGAAAATAGAAAAACCCAGTAAAAAAAAAACAAAGAAAATTTTCAGGAAATTGTTCGCTGACATACAATGACCATAGTAATACAATAAAATCAATTATTTATAAACATTGGCACATTTTCATCTGATGAATCTCTGAATGATAAATTCCAGTACAGCCCACCGTTTACTTTTAAAAGATCACGTAACCTGTGATATGTAGGTAAATTCAAATGTAGTGAGCAGAAAAAAGTCTGCTTTTATACAAGGTTGTTTCGCATGCAGAAATTGTGCCAGAATTTGGTAGTGTAAACAGATTATATGTCCAAGTTAAAATACACTGTCAAGATCCAGAGAAGTATGAAAAGCATTGTCAGAATAGTCCATCTGCCATCAGTGGTTCAACCGTAACGTTATGAAGCAACGAGAATACTTTTTGTACACGAAGAAAAAAAAATAACAACCAAAAAGGCGTTGTTGTGGTGTTGTGGGGGTATTATTATCGCTTTATTTATTTAGTTTTGGTTGAATAATTGATGGTGGATTGTTTTTTCTGTGGTTGCTTTTCATACCTGGACCTTGACAGTGTATTTTACTTGGCAGTCTATGGTACAGTCACAAGCCTCCCGGTTTTCATCCAAAATATCTTAAATTGTTTTCTAAAGATGAACTAAGCTTTTACGGGTTTGGAATGACATGGGGTTAAGTGATTAATCACACAATTTTCATTTTAGGGTGGAGTATCCCTTTAACCTGTTAACCCGCACTTGGACGCGGGGGCACTGAACTCTCTTTGTTTGCACGTGTCAATGTTTACGAATAGATTAAATGAAATGGGACAAAATTAATCTTGACAAACTATATATCATTATAAAGATCAAAGCCTCAAGCATGGACGACAGATTGCTGTTTTTCAATTGAAAGCTTATAAAGAATGTATTTGCTAAATTTGTGTAAGCAGTGCACATCAAAACATGTAGAATCAAAACCTAGTACATACCAGATTCGTCGTAATAATGAGTCATAAACACTTCCACAGCTGTAAATCCCGGTTTAGTTAGAAAGGTATACGTCCACTGAATGACATCTTATGGAGCACGTTTAGTCCAACGAAGCAATAACGTTGTAATATGGATGATAATTCCTTTGTTTATGTTTCAGTCCTTCAGGGATAGTATTGTTTCTGTCCGTTATGGAGTAACTCACGCTCAGAAAACTGCTTCTTGGTAGTAAAAAACAGCATGGTTTTGTAGCGTACAGTGTCACAAACAGAATGAAAAAAAAAAGTGTCAAAGATAGGCGGAAGATTGTTTATTTGAATTCTAGCGCTCTCTCGTGGTGGCTCGTGATGTGCGCTGTGATGCACCTGTCATCTGATGGAGATGTAACTTAGCGATCGGCTTTTGCACAAGCTATTCTTTATTTTTCAAAATTTTCATGTATGTGTGGGTGTGTTTTATGGGGAATGTGCCTGTATCTGAATGATTACCATCTGTTTGAGTGCAAATCTGCACACTATAACTGTGTAATCACAGCTATCAATGTGAACGCCGTCTATATGAATAGAATGTGATTATTGACTTTTTGGCGCATCTGTATGATTACCATCTCTATAACTGGCCATCAGCACTTCAGCATGTGATAATTGACTATATGAGCAGAAATCATTGTAAATGCTGAATTTCTAGCAATCTCAGGATATACTATAATTGGCATACATAGTTAAATCTTTTTTTTTCTTATTTATTTTTATTACTCAAATTAATCTTATAGTATTTTTCTAGTGCTCAAATAAATCACTTATATGATGTCTAAGTTTCTGTCTATTGTTTTATAATTGAAAAACTATGCAGTGGTATGTTTAATGACTAAAATAGTTTGTAGAACCCTTCAGTACAGTTGGTAAATATTTTTTATACTGGTGGGGGGGGGATCTAGACAGTATCAGAAAAATGGTTGCAGATATCTAATTTTTCATGGTATCTTCTTCAGATTTGAAATAGAAACTCATGAGACATGTGACGTTCAACCCATTACTTTTCTAGATTGCCCCAGGACTGATTTCATGTATTTTCAAATATCAAATTAAAAAAGAAATTCAGTGTGGTACAATTTTTTTCAAGACACTTCAGTGTCTATAACTTTTAATATTTTTGAGCATTATCAACTCTGGTTGATAAAAAGTAAAGCCCAAAGGGTTTCTTCCCAAAGACACCAAAATTATGGGTGTAACACACTGAAGTAAGGAACTGTTGCAATTTTAAGGTAGGTAGGGCACTTTCAGCTGTGAGTCCCATAATGGGTGGTCTGGTTAACAGGTTAAAATGCCCTTGCCAAAAGATATATATAGGAAAATAATCGAGTCAGATGAAATTGCGAATTAATGAACATAAATCAAGCATAAGTCGACAAGACATAACCTCTCCAGTAGATAGACATTTCAACGAGTTGGGAAATGACATCAAACAATTAGAATTTATAGATATAGAGGAGGTTTTCGGATCATGTAATGTGAATAAAGAATTCTTAAAAACAAGAAATATTTTTGATGATCTCTGGCTCCAAATTGTATGGATGAGAAATTAGATCTTTCTATTTTCCTTTAATGAATTATAATAGGTCGCAACCATCTTAAATATCTTGAGGAGTATATTTTAAGACCTGGAGTATATTTAACTATCCATTAAATTGCTTAATTGTATAATTGTGATAAATATGGGATCATATGTAAATCATGTTCTAGTCATGGGTATATTATGCAATGTATTGATGGACGTGAAGGTTTGTGTTTTATACAAATGGAAATTGTCCAGTATGTAAATGGAATATGTGTGTTTTAGAGATTGAAGATTGGTTAATGAATGATTACTTCAATATTATTAATGATTTAAAAAGTGAGTAGAGGGACTGAATTGTTTACGAAACGTTTGTGTTCGTCCTACTGGTGATTAATGCAAAACAAAACACAAAAAGAGTGCGGATCATGTCACAGAACATTACTGATGACTCAAATTAGTCGCTGAATCTGTATTTTGAACCAGCTGGTGACAATAACCATCCATACAAACCAGTTCACTAAAATTAATAATCAAAAATGTGACATAAAACTGCAATGAAGCATTTTGTCACTACACCACAAAAAAAATTTGTAAATGGAAAGCTATTGTATACTATTGTTAAACATCTGAGCTACTGAAAAATGACTAACACAGAGCAGCAGTTCTTGTTAGTAATTCTTCATCATTGTAGTACAGTTATACCCTTAGCAAATGCTTTCTAATCAAAGTGCATAAATCACGTAAATAAATAAATATGTGAATATGAAATAAAATCTCACAAGATTGTCACGACTGGTGTAATGCACCATCCAGCCCTCTTTGACCACAGTGGTGCTCCTCCGCTTGGTGTGTTTGATGGACTGGACCACACGCATCAGGGGGATATTGGTGCTGGTAGAGGGGTAAAGAAGATATGAGAAATGGCAGTGATCAATAGTGTTGATGTGGATCACTGATCAAGAACATTTAAACTCTGAACTTCTGACACGATAGTTCGCCCAAAAATTACAATTCTGACATCATTTACTCACCCTCAAGTTACTCTAAACCTTTATGACTTTCTTTCTTCTGTTGAACATAACAGAAGACATTTAGAAAAATGTTGGTAACCAAACCAATCCAAAGTTTGTCCTCACTGACTTCTACACTATGAATTAAATACTGTTAGTCAACCAGAAACTGTTTGGTTACCCAGATTCTTCTAAATATCTTCTTTTGTCTTCAGCAGAAGAAAGAAACTCTGCAGGTTTGGAAAAACTTGAGAGTGAGTCAATTATGACAAAATGTTAATTTTATGGTGAACTATCCCTTTGTTCTTAAAAATCTGTTACATTTACATTTAATCCTTTAGCAGATGCTTTTATCCAAAGTCACTTAAAAATGATGGCAATAGAAGCAATAAAAACAACAAAAGTGCAACAATATACCAGTGTTAATTTTGACAGCAAATTTTTATTTAGTTTTAGTCATAGTCTTTTGACTAAAATGCCATTTAGTTTTGGTCATATTTTAGTCACCTGAATTGTTTTTAGTTTTAGTCTAGTTTTACTCGACTAAATATCATAAGATTTTAGTCGACTAAATCTAAAGTAAATTTAGTCTGCTAAAATCTCATGGATTTAGTTACAGTGTAATGCTTTTATTAAGCATTTCTCCAAAATTTCCAAACTCATGTTATAGGTTTGATATTAAGGTTTTATCATGATAGACACCAATTTAATTGCGGTGACACACAACATGCCTTTATGTTAAAATCAAATAAAACCACTTTTCGTAAAGAACAAGAACAAGAACATGGTCTTCTTTTTCATTAAATATCAATGGTTATATAGGCTAATTATGCATTCTTTATAGCAACTTGTTTACCATATTCTTCATTCTTTCATGCAGACATATTTATTTCTATAAATAAATTTAGACTAATCTTTATGGGTTCTAACGTTTTCATTAAATTTTTTTTTTTTAGGTCAGTGGTTTTGTTTTTTTGGTTTTCTTTTGTTGCTTGATTAACATCAATGTCTCGGACAATACCAGCTGAATTAGGCTATCCCTTCAAAACCCGAATGCACAGCTGCAATTGATATTACCCTGAAAACTCATCAAAATGGAAAATTCGATATAATTTTGTGTGTAATTCTCCGTTCATGCAACATGAATGAGTACTCGCGCGCTGTGAGACGTGCTTTCTGTGTCTGTGTGTGTATGCATGCTTCGGTGTCTGTGCTCAGAAAACCACACCGAATGAAGCTCTCTCTTGCATCATCAGATTTATCTTTATGTCTGCTCTTCTCTTACTTCCACATATTGACATTTTTTAACATTTTATGCGACGTGCAGCAAGTGAAATTGAATGAATCTCTTCCCAAATCATCCCTCCCTAACATTTTCGTCTCGTTTTTATTCGTTGACGAAAATGTAAATATATTTTCGTCATAGTTTTTGTCATTCAAAAAGAGTTTTAGTTTATTATCGTCTTGTTGTTGTCAGTGAAAAAAATGTCGTTGAAGAACATTATGACGAAAAATATTTGTCAATGAAATTAACACTGCAATATGCAAGTGCTATGACAAGTCCTGGTTAGTTAGTTCACTTTGCAAGTATTGTTTTATAATAATAAAAAGAAAACAAGTTGATAGTACAGAAATAGAACAGAGAGTGTTAGAGTTAGAGGGTCAAGTTTTTATTTTTTTATTAAAAAATAAAAAAAACAAGAGGGTCAAGTGTAGATGGAAGAGATGTGTCTTTAGCTGTTTTTTGAAGATGCTCAGATTGAGTTGGGCAGGTCATTCCACCAGCAGGGAATAGTTATGGTGAAAGTCTGTGAAAGTGACTTTGTGTCTCTTTGGGATGCCACTATAAAGCGACTTGCAGAAGGCAAGCTTCTGAAGGCCACATAAATCTGAAGTAATGAATTTAGGTAAGGGGGTGCAGAGCCCATGGTTGTTTTGTAGGTATTTTATAGTATTTATTATCCAGAGCATATACCTGATGGTTTTCACAGGTTCTTCATCTTTTTCACGGTCCATTAAGGGGGAGTCCATAAAGATCTTGTCTTCTGGAGTGGTTGGTTCCTCTGAATCATCCAGACCATGACTGCTATCGCTGTTCACATCACTGCTGTCTACTTCCATCGTGGTATCAGAGTCAGGACCAGGGCTGGCAGGCTCTGAAAAAACATACATTAAACTTACATAATGATGTTTCTATTAGTACGTTTTTCATTTTAGTTGGATGTGGCTGAAAACCATAACCATACCTCCATTGAAGACTCCAAGACAGTCTTTCGGTACCTTTGAAGCACATCGCTTGTGGCAGTTGAATTTACAGTCTGGTGAAGAAAACACGTCATGATCACTTTTTTTTCTACAATTGACTAGAAATATTTTCTATTAGAAAGCTTATAGGTAGATGGCGATACTCACCTTTGCACTGCATGCCCTGGCGGAAAAGCCCTTTGAGCAGCCGTTTACAGAACTGACAGATGGTGGGACGGGTGTAGGTGTGAATAACAAAGGTGTGAGGGACCTTCACCCGCCCCAGCACCATCTTCTCCATCCAGATTGGCCGACCGCTCCATGACGGTATCCGCTTCCCTGGCTCCTGATGGCGCTGCTGCGGCAAAGAAGTAAGTAACAAAAAAACTGGCAACTGCAATTTACATACTGTGCACAGTAGTGATGGGATTTATGGCTCTTTGAGGGGATCCGGATCTTCGCGATCCGTTCCTTTCAAAGAGCCATTCAAAAGATTTCAAATTTCTCTTTTTAAATATTTAGTCAGTTTTAAGAAGCCAGCTTGGGGGCATCTCAGTTTATCCTGGAAATAATCACTGGGAGGAATGATGAGGTGAGATTTGTAGTCAAATAATTAAAACTCAGATATCACACACCAATATCTGAGTTTGAATTATTCAGAAATATTGATTATTACCTCATTTGTCATGTGTGGACTATATTCCATAGGGTTGCACAAATCCCTCTGCTTAGAAAGTGACATCACTATTTTGGATTTACCTTTAGTACAAAGTGTGTGTGTGTGTGTGTGTGTGTGTGTGTGTGTGTGTGTGTGTGTGTGTGTGTGTGTGTGTGTGTGTGTGTGTGTGTGTGTGTGTGTGTGTGTGTATAAAGCTACGTTGACTTATGTTATTCATACAATACCTACTCACAAATAAACATCAAAAACAAAGCCGGCTGCAATGAATTTCTGTGCAAAACACCTTTTACTACAAACACTTCCACACAAGAACATTGTTATCACACAAGAACATTTTGATAGAAAACAAAAAATATTTAAAGTAGATAAAATTAGAATAAATAAAATGGAAATGTCTACATACTACATACTATTACTACTGTAAACTTTGCAAATAGGACATCAGCCCCTTCAAGTCAATGAACAATAACAAAGTGTTTTTTTTCCACTGGAGTACTCACGTAAAGGATGCGTGCACAACTAATAACTAATATCATCACGCTATAAAGGGTTGGCCTGCGCTGGGTGCGCCCCTCCCCTATAACTGTTCTGTCTCGCCGAGGAGCTCATTTGTGTGCATCTGTGTGAAACACGCATAGGAAAAAAGAACGACAGAAAGAACGGCTCCCCTTCAGCCGCGACTCGGCTCCCATCGTTCATGTTTATGAGCCGTTCAAAAGAATCGGTTCGTTCGCGAACGTCACAACTCTAGTGCACAGCATGCATATTGCATACCAAACAAACACTACTGCAAAAATTTGGGCTTAGTAAGATTTAGTTTTTAAATGAATACTTTTAGAATCAATCTTGTTGACAGTAAAGAATTTTACAGTGTTACAAAATGTTCTTTTTCAAATTAATGCTGTCCTTTTGAACTTTGTCAAAAATCATATCAAAGAATTCTGAAAAAAAAAAAATCATAATGTGATCATGTGACACTGAAGACTGGAGTAAATTCAGCTTTGCATCACAGGGATAAATTGTACAATATATTCAAATAGAAATTCTAATAATATTTAACAATATTATCTATCTATCTATCTATCTATCTATCTATCTATCTATCTATCTATTTAATGTAGTCTTGGTGAACATAAAAGACTTTCTTTCAAACATAAAAAATAAAATAAAAAATCTTATTGATCCCAAACCTTGTTAGAAATGTTAGTGATTTCATAGTAGATGTGCATGCAATAATAAATTCTACAGCAGCCATTCACCTTTATGATTGTAACACAGAGGAAATGATTTTTACTGATTTCCTTTTTCACACCATACATTCTCCTCAAGAATGTTTCGAAACTGGCCACTTAGTTAAAATAAAAGCTGTTCATCCACAGAGGATTTCACACAGACACTTATCTCAACAAGACAGGTTGAAATCAGAAAATGATTGATCTGATTTACCTTGATGCATTTAAAAAAAAAATAGTTTTTATAGGGGTCAAAAACAAAAGAACACTTTTTTTCCTTCTTATGTATTACTAAGCTTATGTGGAGAACATTTCATTAGGTCTGAAATGCTGCCAGATGTGAAGAGCTGAGTTTGTGATATCTCACATTTTAAATACACCTGCATGGTTTGCCGGAGAGCAAATACAATGTAAGGCCTCCAGTGTTTATTTGAACATAAAAAGGGAAAACAAAGTGTCCATAAAACGAACACCATGTTCTTGCCATGTTTGGGTTTTTGCTGATATGAGGTGATCGCTCTACAACAATATACATCTTTCAACCCATTTTGTTAACTTTAACTATAAATATAAATTAATCAAATGTGAAGCATAAAAAGAATTTGGATATTTATGTCACACTCAATTAGTATGCATTCCATTGCTTTAGAAAACAAAATACAAACAAATTACATTAGACTATATGTTCTCAGATCTAACTAATATTCTTAACCAAATACCTTTTGTTAAAACTTGGTAAACATTTTTAAAAAGCTTGTGTCCAGGTGATTGTCTGCTGATGTATGAAGTCAGTTTACACAGGTAAGCGAGAAGCTTAGTAAGCTAGTTTATACTATTTATAGTTGGTTATATTATTTGGAGACTACAAATTTAATTTGTATTTAAGTTTATTTGCATTTAATTTGTAATTTTTATGTTTTTTATTTATTTATTTTAAAGAAAGAAAGAAGAGGTGGCGATATTGAACTGCTTTTACATCAACGTGAACTGTTTTGGATCTTTACCCTTCAGACATTATCACCTAATGGCATGAATGATGAAGCTTTATTTAATGTGACGTTATAATTCAATCTGGGCCTGATGTATGTGTTAGTATGTATGTACAGGATATGTTTATGTGTATATGTGAACTTCAAGTTGATGATGTACCTTTTGTGGGTTGTTATTAATCAATGGATCTTTACAGTGATTGGTCATGAATCTGTTTTTAAATGGGGTGTACTTTGTGATGTCATGTTTAAACAATTCCGGATGAAGGTCATGCGAACGAAACATAGTCATTAAATAAATAATTCGATTTTTTGCATAGAAAGTGTGTGGGATTTGTATTTTGCTTTAAAGAAAGAAAGAAAGAAAGAAAGAGAGAGAGAGAGAGAGAGAGAATTTGTATTGAGAGAAAAAAAGCTGAAGGACTACATAGAAAGAAAGAAAGAAAGAAAGAAAGAAAGAAAGAAAGAAAGAAAGAAAGAAAAAGGAATATTTAGACATAAATACAAAGTCACAACTGCAAATGTAAAAAAAAAAAAAAAAAAATCATTCCTCACATCTTCCAGGGCCAGGACAGCATGCTCTGCTGGAGCAGAACGAGGAACAGACAGTGAAGGGCCGGGCAGAGACACGTTTGAAAGACGTCTTTTCCTTACACCGCTACAGTTGTTAGGGATCTTAAAGGCGCATCGCTTGTGATAGTTCAGGCCACATCCTAATAATCCACAAAGAAAGCTTTTAGTGTTCAGGATTCAAATCAGAAATAAGCCTGAGATTTGGTTTAAAACAAGACAAGGTATATGATTAGAGTTTAGGTAAAAGAAGATAAAAATCAAGTATAAGGTTTAAGAATTCAGGATAAGATTACACACAGACAAACACAAGGTGAATTCTCCTAAACTCCAGCAGAGGGCTCCCCGTTCTCTTTACTTCGACTTACAGACATATGGGCACTTAAGCATGTTTAGATAGCTAATTAGAAACCAAATGAATCTCCTGAGGACTGGGTGGGGATTTTAGATTTTAGAGATGATTTTTTATTTTTTTTATTTTTTTTCCAAAGCACATTCACAACAGTTTAAAATGTAAAGTGCTTTAGCATGCCTCTACATATGAACAGCTTGTATCCATCAGTATGGCTTCTTACAACTGGAGCCCATAATCTTAATGCAGCTTTTGAATGTCACATCCAGGGCTTGGCAGAAACACTGGGTTCCATTCAAACAGCCCCCGATTTCAACTTCAAAGCCAGACTGATGGCAGCACTAACACATCGCACTCGTCTGAATCCATCACCTCCAGTCAGACTCAATCAGGGATCTTTAAAGCAGTCTCAGACTCACAGAGAACTCAGAACCAGAAGAACATTATTTTTAATTATTTTCAAAAGTGTTCTTTAAAAAAAAATGTTTTTATTCAAAAAGGGTGCATTAAATTGATGAAAAGTGACAGTAAAGACATTTATAATGTTACAAAAGATTTCTACTTCAAATAAATGTTTTTTTTTTTTTTTTTTTTTTTTTTTTTTACCTTTCAGTTCATCATAGAATGTACCGTGATTTCCACAAACATATTAAGAAAAAACTTTTCCAACGATGAAAATAGTACTTAACAACTGAGTACTAATAAGAATTAAGTACCAAATCATACATTCATTATATAAGAATGATTTCTGTAATCACAGAATTAAATTACATTTTAAAATGTATTAAAATAAATAATAATAATAATAATAATAATAACATTTGCACAATATTAAGGTTTTCACTATATTTTTGATGAAATAAATGCAGCCTTGGTAAGAATAAGAGACTTCTTTAAAAAAAAAAAATCTTAATTATTCCAAACTTTTGACTGGTAGTGTAAATGTTTATGTTATTAGTGATTTGATTAATGTAGAATATGCACAATGTCTTTTTAACTGCAATGTAACTCATGGTCCTTATATATACTAAAATCTAAATATTTATATTTATGTATGTATTTATTTATTTATTTTAAATATATCTATTGAAAAATAGACCCAAAATTCAACAATCACAATCGTGAGACATGAATTGAAATTTTTGATTCTCATGCACAGCTTACAGAAAATCAGAAAAGTGTATTGTTTCTCCTGGCAACAGCCTGTTTAAGACAGTGGTAGACTCACTTGACAGAGTTTAATTAGTAATATTCATAACAACACCATTTTAGCCACAACAAAAATACAAAAATCTTAACTTTTCATTCATATGCGTCAGCAGTAATAAACCCTATTGACTCTGGCAACTGGATAGGCAGTGAGCAAATGTTTCTTTAAAATACATATTATTATATAACTGCTACCTTCACATTTGAGGCCCTGTCGGACGAGTCCCCACAGCATCTCTCCACAGTAGTCGCAGAAGGTGGGCGCTTTGTAGGAGTGAACGTAAAGCGCATGTGGTCGGATCTGGAAGTCTTCCACTGTTGCTTGAGCTGTAATCAAAATGCAACTTAAAGGACAACTCAGGCAAAGAATGGATGATGCAAAAAAACACTAAACAAAATAACACAAATGAGCACAAAATGAATCAAAAGAACAAAATACATATAAAACATTAGTCAGCATTAGAAGCATATAATTAGTCTAGCAGTCTAATTATAGCAGTCTAGCAGTCATAATGTTTCACAATAGGGCTACACGATTAATCAAATGTGATTGTCATGCGCATCTTGTCAGTAAAGCCGGTTCTGTAATCAGTAGTAAATCTCCAGATGGAGCAGCATTTACTACACAGAGCCGCAGTTCACTTACAAGGTACGCAAAATCGCATTCATAATCGCAGATTATTTATTCGTGTGATAATGAAATCGAAGAAATCGTTCTGTGATTATGAAAGATTATTTATTATACCAGATTTAATGATATGATTTTACTCCAAACTCACTTTAGTCGAGTGTTTGAAGTAAATAGCGGTGGAAAGAGTACTAAGAAATTGTCCTTAAGTAAAAGTATTGCTACTTAAGGAATAATTTACTTAAGTAAAAGTACTGAAAAATAATATGACTTAAGTAAAAGTAAAAAAGTACTTTGCTGAAAAACTACTCATGTTACTGCATTATAAAGTACTTTAGTATTATTTATAAATTTTCACCCAAAATGAGACGATGTCAGCATTATGGAGCAGGGTTAACCCTAACCCTAACACGTAACATGTACTTTAATGTCTGTTTCACAAGTAAGACCCAGGAAATCCCTTATATGGACAAATACATCAGATATCACTACAGCTGTATAACATGCAGATAGAGACGCTTTGGCTGATGAAATGTGGAAGACAATAAACACCCAATTGCAATACAACGCTAATTGACAGCTTGTATAACAGTAAAGCTTATTATAAAGAATATTTTCTGTCTCACTGTGATAAGAAGCAACATGGAACTACATAATCTAACGGTTTCAAACACGACTGATCGTTATATAGTGATTTTGGAGCAAAACATGATATTAGTCTCATAAATTGTTAAGTTTGACGTTATGTTAAGCAAACATACTCCCTATACCTGTTGCCAGGAGCAACTGTTTAATAACTAATTTTGAAAAGTACATTTACGTATAAGATTATGTGGTTGTTTTAAGAAGGGCAAAAGCAAAGAAGGGTAAGTGAGGGTTTAAAAGACAAGAAAGGGTTTAAAACAATGTGAATTGAAATGTGCCAGAAAAAATCATGAGGGTATTGGTAAGGCTGGACATCATTGAATTTTTATGATTCTGATTCTTGTCAATTCTTAATTTTGATTCCAATAAGGTAAATAATAATAATAATAATAATAATAAATAAAAAATCTAAGATATTATTCACATTTATTCTAACTCTTTAATGCAAAATATTTCCTTGTTAGCTGTATACTACGAACAAAAATCAACAGGCTAAAGAACACTTAGACAAGGATGTGAGTGCAGCAGAGAAAACAGAAATGTGGGACAGAAATTTAAAACAAAACAAAAAAAAATTTCTAATTGACAGGCTTTATTTTTTCTTATCTATTTTAATTGGATAAGAAATCAAATACACTGCTGGATGATAACCAATAATTTGTATTCTACAATATTTATTTTCTGTATTTTCCTAATGACAATTTTAGGATTGGTTTATACAAACACATAATAAGGCAGAATAGTTTCTATGCTGTAGAATGTTTTGTTAATTAGCACTGGATTATTCATATATTATATTAATTACCTTGAAATGACCTGAAATTACCTTTTTTGGCTACAGCGATAGTGGGGTACCTTTGTCCATATTAGGGATTTCCTGAACATCATAAGTCAATACATCTACTGGGCTGTTTTGGACTTTCTGCGAGAGAGCACCCTCCGGCTTCGAGTTTGAATGAAAGATGCACTGCATGAGAGTGTTTAGCACTAGGGCTGCACGATTAATCGGATGTAATTGTCATGTGCATTTTGTCAGTAAAGCCGGTTCTGTAATCAACAATAAATCATCATCACGTGCTTTCAGATGGAGCAGCATTTACTACACAGAGCCGTAGTTCAATGACAAGTTATGCAAAAAAAAAAAAAAAATCACAGACGATTTTATTGCACGATTATGAAATCTAAGAAATCATTCACGATTATGACAAGAGGCGGCGGATTGTGCATTTATGTTAACAAAGCATGGTGTACGGACACTGTCATAGTTGGGAGACACTGCTCAGCTAACCTAAACTTTCTTATGGTTAAGTGTAGACCTTTTTATCTGCCGGTGGAGTTCACCTCCACCATTATAACTGCAGTCTATATTCCACCGGATGCTAATGCCAAGCTTCCTATGAACGAACTGCATGCGGCCATTAGTAAACAACAGACTGCTCACCCGGAGGCTGCTTTTATTGTCATGGGTGACTTTAATCACTCCAAAATAAAGACAGTGCTCCCCAAATTCCATCAACATGTTTCCTGCCAAACTAGAGGAGACAAAACTTTGGATCATGTTTACACAAACATTGATGAAGCTTACATTTAGTATGCTTACTTCTCAGGCTGCCCGTGGCTCTCACACAGACATTGATATATATACCTCCTCTGTACCGGATTACATCAACACTACCATTGACAGTGTTACAACAGAAAAACAGATCACAACGTACCCTAATGAGAAGCCATGGATGAACAAGGAGGTGTGACTCCTGCTGAATGCCCGCAACACTGCCTTCAGATTAGAGGTCGGCCGATATATCGGGCCGATATTTGTCATTTTTTAATATAGCGGCATCGGCTGATATCTGTGTTTAGTAGCGCCGATTTAAATTCAGGCAAGTCGGTGGGCAGCCCCGTGTTATTGGTGTGGTGGAAAGTGCTGCAGCCGCATGTGAAGGACCCCAAGCCAAAACTTTTGG
Organism: Cyprinus carpio; assembly: GCF_018340385.1. Classification (NCBI taxonomy): domain Eukaryota; kingdom Metazoa; phylum Chordata; class Actinopteri; order Cypriniformes; family Cyprinidae; genus Cyprinus; species Cyprinus carpio. Next base: position 19,131,700 of record NC_056588.1, read on the forward strand.
AAGATTCAACAACAGTCCTGGGAGATAAAGGTAGTCAGAGAATTTCACTCTGTAAATGGGGTGGAGAAGGTGGCAGTTCTCACAAACACTGCAACGCGATTGAGGGCTTCGTTACTCCGCCCCGCTCACAGACAGCACCGTGCTCGGAGAGACAGCTGTCCTGGAGCAGTCCAGAACGGTGAATGACATTTGTTCGGAATGATGGTTTGATGCAGACAATACCCAGGTTTCCATCCAACTCATTTGCATTTAGGGATGTCAATATTTGATCATTTCCATGATCGATAGTCGTTTAAATTAACAATCAATGAATAAGCTTAATGCTGCAAAATGCGTAGCAGCGGTATTATTATTATGTGCAAAAGCCACTCTGAAAAAAAGCTTTCTCACTTGAATTAAAGGGGTTTTAGTCTGAATAAAATGCTAGTAGCAGGACTGTAAAATGAATAGATGTGATTATGATCATTTGATAAAATGAAGGGAGCGCGCTGTACATTTGAGATCATTTTGAAGGGTTTGGCTAGATGTATTTGGAGGTAATTGCTCACATCTCATTCTGCACATATCCAAATGTTTCCATATTTGCAATGTATCTGAATGTTAAACGATAATATTTTTTATTTTTTTTAATGTAAACTCGACGGAAAAGAACGTCCTTGGCATAACAGCAGATTGGACTGGTATACTACGGTCTATTTAAACTGACCAGTGTAACCTTTTATATGTTTGATTGACTGTACTTTATTTTAATAATGAACAGACTGCGATGTAAGTTTGAAATTAGAATGCACTTTAGATGTTCTGTGTCATTTATACCAAACACAAATGTTGCTGGTTGCTAGTGTGTTTGCAGCACTACTATTATTTATTTTTTATATATTTTATTTTTTATATTTTTCAGTTTAATTGATTTTTATTTATACAATTTTATTTCTTTTATTTAAATGTATATTTAAGTTTACATTTATGTTCCAACAAACTTGAAAAATTCTGCTTGATAAATGCTCTAAAACTTTTATGTAAATGATTGACTATATATATATATATATATATATATATATAATATATATATATATACACTCACCTAAAGTATTATTAGGAACACCATACTAATACCGTGTTTGACCCCCTTTCACCTTCAGAACTGCCTTAATTCTATGTCGCATTGATTCAACAAGGTGCTGAAAGCATTCTTTAGAAATGTTGGCCCATATTGATAGGATAGCATCTTGCAGTTGATGGAGATTTGTGGTATGCACATCCAGGCCACGAAGCTCCCGTTCCACCACATCCCAAAGATATGGAAGCAGATTAGTCTCAAATATAATTCACGCAAAAAACATGATTCACACATGCATAGACAATTTCACATGCATGAAACCTAATTCACGTACACACAAAAAAAATTCACGTGCGTGCAAAAAAATATATAGTCACAAAAAGCAATTCACATGCGCAAAATAAAATTATATATTCATAAAATATATTTCACAAATGCAAAACACAATTCGTAGATATACAACTGTGCACAAAAACCTTTGAATGTTTAGAATGTACGAGTGTCCGAATGTACAAATCGTCATTTACTACGAATCCATTCGGATTTGTGTGTGTGTGTTTTTGAGACTTTCCTGGCAGAGCTCTCTTCCCACGTGGGTCTGTCGTACTCTTTAGCCAATCAGATGCGGGCTTACCATTCAACCAATCATATCATAAGCCACTGAGAGTGCATTCAAGGAGCACGATTCTGCGCACCTTTTGCGCAATATGGATTAATTAGAACGGAAATTAAGCCTTTACATCAGTAATCCCATAGACAGTAAAAGAAATGGACACAGCGACCCAATTGAAACTCAATTGAGACAAGTGAAGCCCATTTTTTAGCGATTTTTAGCACTTCCGTTTCGGACGCGCAGACTCAAACTAAGCTTGATGACGTCAGCAACTTGTCTGACAGATGTAAATCTTCTAGTAGCTGTGCGTGCAAACTGCCATCGTTAATCTTGCAGAGACGGCGAGCTTGAGCGGGGAGTTCTTTGGCAGGCGTGAGTGAGCAGGAGTAAGTATTCTGATTAATTATTTTGTATAGTATTTTTAAAATGTAATGCCAGGGCTTCTATGGGCTTCTCTCTTGACGTCTCCCCGATTGCCTGCGAGCTTCTGAATGCACTCTCAGTGGCTTATGATATGATTGGTTGAATGGTAAGCTCGCATCTGATTGGCTAAAGAGAGCTCTGCCAGGAAAGTCTCAAAAACACACACACACAAATCCGAGTGGATTCGTAGTAAATGACGATTTGTACATTCAGACACTCGTACATTTTAAACATTCCAAGGTTTTTGTGCACAGTTGTATATCTACGAATTGTGTTTTGCATTTGTGAAATGTATTTTATGAATATATAATTGTATTTTTGCGCATGTGAATTGCTTTTTGTGAATATATATTTTTTTCACGCACGTGAATTTTTTTTGTGTGTACGTGAATTAGGTTTCATGCATGTGAAATTGTCTACGCATGTGTGAATCGTGTTTTTTGCGTGAATTATATTTGAGACTAATCTGCTTCCATACAAAGATGCTCTATTGGGTTGAGATCTGGTGACTGTGGGGGCCATTTTAGTACAGTGAACTCATTGTCATGTTCAAGAAACCAATTTGAAATAATTCGAGCTTTGTGACATGGTGCATTATCCTGCTGGAAGTAGCCATCAGAGGATGGGTACATGGTGGTCATAAAGGGATGGACATGGTCAGAAACAATGCTCAGGTAGGCCGTGGCATTTAAACGATGCCCAACAGGCACTAAGGGGCCTAAAGTGTGCCAAGAAAACATGCCCCACACCATTACACCACCACCACCAGCCTGCACAGTGGTAACAAGGCATGATGGATCCATGTTCTCATTCTGTTTTCACCAAATTCTGACTCTACCATTTGAATGTCTCAACAGAAATCGAGACTCATCAGACCAGGCAACATTTTTCCAGTCTTCAACTGTCCAATTTTGGTGAGCTCGTGCAAATTGTAGCCTCTTTTTTCCTATTTGTAGCGGAGATGAGTGGTACCCGGTGGGGTCTTCTGCTGTTGTAGCCCATCCGCCTCAAGGTTGTGCGTGTTGTGGCTTCACAAATGCTTTGCTGCATACCTCGGTTGTAACGAGTGGTTATTTCAGTCAAAGTTGCTCTTCTATCAGCTTGAATCAGTCGGCCCATTCTCCTCTGACCTCTAGCATCAACAAGGCATTTTTCGCCCACAGGACTGCCGCATACTGGATGTTTTTCCCTTTTCACACATTCTTTGTAAACCCTAGAAATGGTTGTGCGTGAAAATCCCAGTAACTGAGCAGATTGTGAAATACTCAGACCGGCCCGTCTGGCACCAACAACCATGCCACGCTCAAAATTGCTTAACCCTCTGGAGTCGATTAACGCGTATACGCGTTTTGGGGTATTTTCTCCTGATAACCCCGAAAAGAAATGACATAATTTGGATTTTTGGGTGAACTATCCCTTTAAATTACACTTTCAGTTTTGATCGTACAGATAAGTGCACTTTGTGCACTTATAAAATAAAGATAACAAACAAGGAGTGCTGTCTGCAGCCTTTGTCTGCGCTGATCTTCAGATACAAATGCGTCAATAAAATGAATTGTAACTCAGTGAATACTCAACGAAGAGACATGAGAGAGATATCTATAGAAAGCCTGACATGTCTACTTTTAAACTAAACAAGTGCTGCTGAAAACAAATATTCTGTGATAAAGTAATCCATATGAAAACAACGCGATGTCCGTTTTTTCACGTCTCCCTTCATTATCTTCTAATGCGACCACGCCCCCGCGCTGAACGCGCTTTTGAGATTCAAATGTTTCACTGAAGCGCGCGGCTTTTGAATACGCCCACACAACAGAAGACAACGCAGCGAGATTGTTCTTCAAGTTTTTATTATTTTACTGTTTGCTTCGCGATGAGAGGAATAAGACACAATTCACCCCAAAAAGATGTGATGTGGTTGAGGATTTGAGATTTGGATTTCCTCAGAAAAAAGAATGAAGCACTTTATTCAGCAGAGTTCATAAACATGAGTAAGTCTCTTTTTATTTATTTATATACTTGTACTAGTTTTCAATGTAAACATTTTACTAGTTAGACTTTTTCCAAAGACTTTTTCCAAACTATAATTCCTGACTAAATGTATAATCAAGTGAAATATTATGAAGTTTCAATAACAATATACACTACTATACCATTCAAAAGCTTGATGTAAATAATATAAATGTAACAATAAATGTAACTGTAACAAATGCAACAATCATTGCTGTTCTTTCAATTTATCCCCCCTAAAAAACCTAAAAAAAAATATTCTCAGCTCTTTTCAACATTAATAATAATAATAATAATAATAATAATAATGATGATGATGATAATAATAACAATAAATGTTTTTTTTTTGTAGAAAATAAGATTGTTAAAAGGATTTCTGAAGGATTGTGTGACTGGAGTAATGATGCAAAAAATTCAGTTTGAAAGTCAGCTTTGATTTTTCCTAATAAACTGTTTAAGTGCACTCACAAGTGAATATTAAATTATGTTGTGGGATAATTAAATATATTCTAAATAAACTACAAACATAAAATTATATAGATTTATTTTGTCCTCACATTCTTTCTTGTAACTCATCCCTCTCAGTGACACAGCTGACTGAAAGGCTCATTATGCAGGCCTTTGTCTTCTCAGGTGTGAATTCATGATAGTTGACGCCTACTCGCATATGACTTTTACCAACAAAAAGTGTCTTAGAAAAATTAAATCAATATATTGTTTTCTGTAAGTGAGTAAACAAGATGATTTTCACATCATTTAGAAAAAAAAATTCTAGTCTACAAGCTCCAGTTCTCAAAATTCCTGGGAACCAATGTTCTGTATGTGTTTTATTGCCTTATTCAAGTGATTTAACATTTTTAGTTTTTCACTAACCACGCATAACATTTTTTTTCTCAAAAACACAATCATGTACATACATGCTGCTCACATATTATTATAGCCTAGTTTGTGCTGATTACAGTGAGATTAGACTTTAGCCATTTAGATATTTATAAGAAACTGAAAAAAGCACAAATGTCAGGGCATGACAAAACTTCTCCAGGCCCCCAAAATACCCTTAGACTCCAGAGGGTTAAATCACCTTTCTTTACCATTCTGACATTCAGTTTGGAGTTCAGGAGATTGTATTGACCAGGACCACACCCCTAAATGCATTGAAGCAACTGCCATGTGATTGGTTGATTAGATAATTGCATTAATGAGAAACTGAACAGGTTAAAATTAAGATTCGAGAGATAGTTCAAGTCAGTGCTGAATAAATGATGATAAGTTTAGAAATGTTTTGCATCCACTTGTTATTAGTGTGACATTTTAGCATGCAAATGAAGGGGAAAACTTCAAGATATCAGCCCTAAAAATCAGCAGCACATATCGGCCATCGGCTGACCCTGACCTCTAAACATCGGCATTGGCTATAGAAAAACCTATATCGGTCGATCTCTACTTCAGATCAGATGACGTTCAGGCCTACAGCAAATTCAGGGCTAAGCTGAGGAGGGGCATCAAATAGGCCAAGTACTGCTACAAGCTAAAGGTAGAGGAACACTTTTCCAACTCTGACCCCCGACACATGTGGCAGGGCATCCAGGTCATCAGTGGCTACAAGCCAAGCAACTCTACTCCAACGGTCACAGACATCTCCTTCCTTAACAAGCTAAATAACTTTTATGCTCGCTTCAATGGCGACAGCAAGGAGACAGCCACCAAGATCACACTCTCAGCAGACCACCAACCCCTCAAACTCACCTCCACAG